>NC_091097.1:3030360-3255360 GCF_024713975.1 Paralichthys olivaceus | reverse complement strand
CATGTTTATATACAAATGTGTTATTTTGTGACCATGACTTCACGCTGATTCTGCTTCCACAAGCACAGAAATCAAACTGTGGCTCATGTCGAAAGGCAGACGTTTGCATCAATGTCGCCTATGCATAAACCATTGCTTTTTAAAAACTCTTCTTCTTCTGTCGAATGAGAGTGTGTCAGGGACAACAGCGACACTCGAAGGCCGGAATCGTGCACGTTCCCAGTGCTGTGCTGTGAGCTGGTACTCTGAGACATCATCAGTGGTCGTCTTCCTCCATTCGTCTCTGTCACCACATCTCTGCCTGTGCACCAGTCTGTGTTATTTCATCTTTCATGAGGTTCATCATGGTCATTATATTTCACCACCTGTACAACACCTCTGTAAAAGCTTTTTTAATTTATTTTAACAGCCAGATCAGATCATTTTCAATATGAATTTCTTCGTATTATTTAGCTTGGATTCACTGAAATCAATCTGTACAATGATAGATTAATATTTAGTTTTTGCTCTATAATACTTCCATGTATAAGTTGAGCGAGTATAAGTATTAGGATAGTTTTCATATTAGATCTTTTCATATTGGCAATCATTTTAAATATTTGTAACTTTAAACGGCACATTTTGAACATTCGATTATGTTTCAGTCACTGCAATTAAAAACTGTTTCATAGCTGAACAATTAATGACAAACAATTGAACCGTAGAAACGACTATTCATTTAATTTTGTCTTATTAAATGTTGCTTTATTTAATTTTAGGATTCAGGAAAAACATCATATACAATTTGAATGTGAAACAGACTACATATTCATATTTCGTTTCAAAGAGACGCTTCAATGGCTTTATGGCGCAAAGTTCTGCGCTTTGTTTCCATGCTCAGTCAGAATAAAAGGTATACATGTTAATTGTGATTTTATCTGAAATCATTCAATGCGACAGAAAACACCTCCTTCAACCGCAGAATAACTTCCGAAGTTCTAATGCTCCATCATGCAAACTCACAAGTGGAAAATGGAGCTCCACGCACAGAGACTACAGGAGGAAAGCAGCTTTCATCCACTTTACTTTATTTCTCCCTCCATCATGTGCCCCTGATATCAAAACAAAGCTCCTGCTGCTACACGGCGCTGTAAGCAACGACCGCCTCTCCCCACGCAATCCTTCATAAAGCAACATAAAGCAGCGCAGAGTCTCCGCTGTCTGTCTGATACGCACCGAGGCGGAGGGGACATTCCGCTGCTCTGTAATTGGATGCAGCCTGTGAGTCAGGCCGCTGTCGACCTCCTGCCTCTCTAATGCGCCTTATTCTCATTCTGAGGCCGTGTGAAATATGACTGAGGGCGCTCTAATGGAAGCTGTGGCTCCAATTCCCCATTATAAATGAGAGAGGGAGAAAGAAAGAAAGAAAGAAAGAAAGAACTAGCACGGGGTGTGGCCAGCCTGTGAACCTCAGACTGCCATTGGCCGGTTGATGGTAACCGTCTCCAGTCAAATGTGTTTCTATACATCCAAAAATATGGCCCCTTCGTTTATCCACACACACACACACACACACACACACACACACACAGACCTTGTACTTGTATCTTAATGAGGACACACACTGGCATGATGCATTCTCTAGCACCTTGCTCTAAACCTTAACCATCACAAGACACAAACCTTATTCTCATCCATAGTCACCCTATAAATCGTAACCATCACACAAAAATGTCTGACCCTAAACCTAAACTATAAAACCGAGTCTCAGAATTTTGGCTCGTTCCTTAAAGGTACAGTGTCTATTATTTAGTGATGTCTAGAGGTGAAGTGTCATGTTGCAGCTGCCCCCCCCCCAACATGAAAGAGAACCTGTGGTGAACTTCAGTTGTCATAAAAACTCAAAAGGTTTTGGTTTGTCCTGTTTGGACGACGGTAAAATACATGGTGCCGAAAAGAAAAACAATTCTTACAATTTAGATGAAACACACCAGTGAAAACATCACTAGCATTATTTTGTATTCAATTTCTGACAAAAAACCCTTTCACCTAAATCTTGCACTGAACCTTTAAGTGAGACAATGTTAGTTCTAGGCTCAAAATGGTTCTCACAAAGATACCTGTCACCTGCCATCCAAAAATATGTCCCCCTCCCAACAATGACACACACACACACAAACACACACACACACACACACACACACACACACATACACAGAGGGCTATAAACATCTCCTAGTTTGGCGCATGACTGTGACGCGCCAGGAGCAGCAGCTTCCCACCCCCCACCGAGTTGTCACCTCTGTCTCGTGCATCCTCCCAGGTGGACACGGGGGGCAGCAGTCTCCTCACAGCCTCCACCGGGCGTCGGTGCAGAAAGGAGCAAAACAACGTGTCCTGGGCGGGTGCGCGCTGACGCACGTGTTTACCGTTCGCGGCTCACCAAACCAAAAATGACCCCCACCCTCCTCGTCCTCCCCTCCTCCTCAATCACATCCTCCTCCTTCCGTTACCCACCGCAGCCCGCGTGCACACCTTCTCTCCAGTGGACACCTCGCGTACCTCACATGCCCCGGAGCTTTTCTCGTGCGTCATGGATGGAAGCGACCTGTTACCACAGAATGGTGGCAGCGGCGCCGAAGAAGAGGGTGCTGCTGAAGGACGGAAGAAAGGAAATAGCGGGGAAGAGTTAATGAGAGGCTGTCATTCGGTTCCGGTCCAAAGCAGTCGCAGCCGGGGCGGAGGAGGAGGAGGAGGAGGACAGCACCGGGACCACAGACAAACAGAAGGTATGAGGTAGACTGGAGAGATAAAGGATTGTGTAATATTAAAAGAGACAGGCGGGATGGGGGGAAGACAGGGCAGGAGAGATGGAAAGAAAAGGGGAGGAGACACCAAAAAAACAACAGATGAGCCAAGCAGAGAGAGGAGAGGAGAGGAGAGGAGCAGCAGACAGAGAGAGGGCCGGTGATGTCAGGGAGCTGAGCCGTTGCAGGAGCCGCAGGGGCAGAGAGGCTGTTTGGTCTGGAGGCGAGACAAGGTGACTCCTCTGTCTCTGTCTCTCCTTCCTTCCTGTCTGCCTCACACTCTTTTCTTTCTCTCGGTTTATGGCGGGGCTCTTAAAGTCTGAAAGACAAAGAGAGTCATTTTGCTCCCCCCCCTCCTCACACCCCTCACCCCCTCGTGTCTCTCCCCTGAAATGAGTTTATTGCTCCATCAGGACTGAGCTGGTCCTCCTCCCGTGTCCAGCAGCAGCGTGCACGGTGCACGCAGTCTACACACGCACACAAACCAAGTGCAGCAGACTTTGTTTTGTTTGTCTGCTTCATGTCGACCTGGTGTGGCATTTTGAAGATTGAACAATGTTCGTTATTATTGTGTTTATCCATGTTATGTATCCCTTCAGGAGAAATAAAATCACATGCATGTGGATAAATTCATCAATTAATCAATTAATGCACTCATAAGCACAACACTGCAGATAGAGCCCCCCCCCCCCCCCCCCCCCCCCCCCCAACGCACACACATACACACACACACACACACACACACACACACACAAACACACACACTCTGCAATAAAACAACTCTCTTTATCTCTGCATCTATGTCACAGAAAATAATCCTTAGTTTAAAATGAGCTTTTTAGCTTCATTAAATAAGACGAGCCTGTACTTAACTAATTGTTGTTTATATAACATGTATTTAATTGGCTGAATTCATTTCTTGTGAATGTGGAGATGTGTTTTATATGTTGTGTTCACCTCACAGCTGCTTTGTCTCTTTCTTTCTTTTTAATGTTACAGTTATACTGTTACTAGTCTCTTTAAATAATAACTTTATTAGAACCACAACCACTATCATCATTTAAGGAAAAATGAATGAACTCAGTAAATAAAGTAAGAATCAGGATAAAAAATAACTTGCCCTTATCTGTGCGACTGGGTGCAGATTTGATATGTTGGCCTCTTTCTGTCTTTAAATAAAAATGGAAAACATAGCCTACAGAAACAAGTGTGACATCACTGTGATCTTCAATATATATAATATTCTCACGTCACATCGGAAGTGAAAATATTTATCCAGGTTTCAAATCTTTTTGAGATGTTATTTATCTCTGTCCATCCTGAAATGTGGAGATATTGAAACGAGCCCAGTTTATCGTTTATGTCTTCAGCTGCAAAATAATA
Source organism: Paralichthys olivaceus (assembly GCF_024713975.1). Lineage (NCBI taxonomy): Eukaryota > Metazoa > Chordata > Actinopteri > Pleuronectiformes > Paralichthyidae > Paralichthys > Paralichthys olivaceus. Next base: position 3,251,191 of record NC_091097.1, on the reverse strand, counting down.
AATAAACTGATAAAATAAAATGTTTGTATAAAAGTGTGTACAAATATATCTCTCCCTGACATTACTGCAGTTTTAGTGTTAATCTTTTACACTCGCTGAATGCTCATTGAGGCTATTATCATTCATATTATTATTGTTGTTATTATTATTATTATTATTATTATTATTATTACATTTTCTATTATTAATAATATTGTTATTATTATTATTATTACTGTTAGTAGTAGTTGTACTAGTAGTAGTGTTGGTTTCTCCCTCCACCACCAATAAATTATAAAGGGTAAGGTACTTGATGTATAATAATAATAATAACTATTTATAATAAATTACTATTTATATTATTATAATCATTACTATTATATTAATTACTATTATAATTATAATAATTATTTAATCTTACTTCTAAAGCCTACTTCTTGTGTAAATAGGCCTAATTCCCGTCTTCTGTGTGTGTGTATTTGTGTGTGTGCACGCGCGCTGTAAAGGCCAGAAATTAAATGAAAAAATAGCAAAACCTATTTCCACCACTTCCTGTAAAGTTCGAAGTGCAGGATTTTGTTAATTCAGGGCTATAGATTGCATTGCACAATTGATGATATCTATCTTCTTCTTCTTTTTCAATCCCGGCTCTGTTAGTAATTAAAGATGAGTCATTACAAGGAATGGAATTGTGACCACTGTCTGTCTCCCTCCGATTCTCTCCAGATGAGGCCGGTCGGATGCGCCCGGTCCCGCCCAGTCCCGCCCGGCCGTCGGCGCCTGGCAGCCAGCGGGGGAGACGGAGAGAAGCGCGGTCCAAGCAGCGAGCATCACACCTCTGGAGCTGGACGTGACTTCTTCCTCAACACGGAGGCGACCTGAGCCGACTGAGAGACGCTGCGGCCCCCCCCGTGTCAGAGGATCTGCTGCTGGACCCGGGTGATGGAGAGGAAGAAGCCAGATAGCTTATAGCGCCTGAAGAGGAGAACATGAAGCTGGGACATAAACACAGAGAAGAGGATGAAGAGGAGGAGGAGGAGGAGGCCGTGACTGCACACACACACACACACACACACACACACACACACACACTGTTTTATGTATGGGGAAAGTCACCCTCGTGAAGCTCTTTCTCAAACATAAATCTAAAGCACTTTACAATCCCTTTTTTTTTCGTTTTCAATCCCCACCAAAGCATCTGAGACTCAGTGAGCCGGTCTCCATCATCACGGTGAGTTCGGGTCTTTTTTCTGTGCGTAACAACACCAGTCACAGGTGAAGTAAAAACCCTGATCATTCATTCAAGTCCGAAGGTATCACTACACTCATAAACACTATTTGTTGATGTAGCCTGTTTGATTTTTGGTATTTTAGTCCCCAATGTTTATTATTAAGCTGGAGGAATAATGTGAATCCATTAGCGTGGTTTCCGCACAAGATGGCTACTTTTTGTGACATGGAACCAGGTCAGTTTTATTGAGGGGGATGTTAATTGTTTAAAAATTATTAACACCTTTTTTTCCTCGGTTGTTTTTGAGGTTAATTAAAGCAGGTCGTGTGTTAAAAGCAGACAGGGTTGACGCTCCTTTGGACGATTCAAATACACATTTCCTTAAATCCGTAACACTTGATTTTTAAACCCTTGGATCAGCAACAATATAATTGATTGACACAATGAAATAAATGAAAGTACAGGAACTTTTAAAATGCTAAACTTCATCAACAACACACCATTAAAATGCATATTTGCAAGATTTCAGCATAAACAAATATTAACTGATTCTATCATCCAGTGAAAATGGCAACAAGCAATGATTTCATTTATTATTAACTATGAATTGATATTTTTTTCTGTCATCAGAATCATCAGCATTAAATATAGGCTATTTAATCCTAAAATACTGAATATATAAATACAGCTTATATATATATATAAAAACGACTTAAATCGCACACACATAAGATTTTAATTTTGGAATAAATGTGAAAGAAATAAACAAAATACCTCAGTGTCCTCTAGAGATTTTAAGAGATCTAAATCTGCCATATTTCCATATTGTAAGAAACAATGATTTTGATGTAAAATGTATAAAGCTGCTCTCCTGTCTAAGATCTGCTCTAATAAAGAGCTTCCATCTACTGTCTGTGCCAGAAAAGCTTTAGCCTAAAGAAAAAGTTCCCTGTAACTTTTTATAACTTTGAATATTTGTGAATATTTTCATGTTGCTACCGTGCTTTGATGGTGCAGACTGAAATAATCACAGTTATAATCGTAACTTATTATAATTATATATATTTAGATTTATTTAACATTATGGTTGTCACCTCCCTTTTTTCTCTTGGCTAAAATCAGCAGCTGTAATTTTCCTTAAAATAAAACACTCACGTACATCAGACATGATATGCAACTCTGAAATAATTCCCCATTACTTTTATATTTTGTTCTTTTCCAAGAGTTTATTTTTCACTCAAATAAAACACGTACATGATGGTGAAGTAGAAGTCGGAGGTGTTGACCTTTTGTGTAAACCACAACAAATAGAAATCACACACTAGTCCACACATTAGTGCTGCTGTGGACGCTGTTGTCGTCATGACACCAAGTCAAACAGTGGTAGTAAGAGTCACATGAAGCCTAATAGTTGTTTCACTGGTGGTAAAAATAGTGCCAGCATTTATATAATATCCATGCCTGCAGGAATCAGAAAGGGTTTTCTGGGTCACTGCAGTCGGTGGGAAACACGTCAGTGGTTCTATTGGATGTAATATATCCTTTGAGAGCTCTCTAATTTCTATTTCTGAATTTTCACCAGTACCATTTCCTGCTGACTAGAGTTGAAATGGCAGCAGACACAGATGGGCCGGGACATTTCCTTTGGACACAGAGAGGCCGATTTATTTAGTTGTCATCCAGTTAATGCACTTCACATTCCGTGTATATACTGAGGAAGAATTAATTATTGTTCCCATGAACTCCTACTTTATTTACTTTGTTAATTTCTAAAGGATGGCAATTTCAGTGGTATAGTGTCAGTTGTTGTTAGTGTCAGTAAGCCACTAGTGAGAGAAGTATCACTGGTACAATGTTGGACAATTCTTGTGTAAAGTCTGACATAAGTGTCTGTAGAACAAATCCTCCATGACATCAGGATCTAGTAGTAACATCAGTATCAGATTCACTCGTAGAGCTGCAGTAAATGGCTCCTGTAGTCTCCATGTTTCTCTTTATAGACACACTAAATTACTATTGTCCTGTTCCCTGACTGATACAGGGCAGGGGTTCAACAAAATGGCTGGAGAGTGCAGTATCATCTTACAGTGTACATATTTAATTGGCTTTCTGGGCTCAGATGAGTTTTCAGGGGAATCATGTGCACACATACTGTACATGAGGTGGTTATAAAACCATACTGCAACAGCAACAGACCTGTGTTTCCTCAACCTGACCATCACCCTGTTTGATTGCCGGCTAAACGTGACACTGAGTCATTATGTCGCATGAGAAGCGACCCGCAGGGCTCCAGTGTGGAGCTTTGATCAGGAACACATGGCTGAACTTCCTCTGCTGCTGCAATAGGCAGCTGCTGTCCGTTTGTTAGGAGAGGAGGAAAAAGAAAAGACAGTGAGGGAAGCTGTGATTCAGCGTTGAGTACAATTAGAGCAAATACAAAGAGCTGAGTTGGGCAGGCAGGAGAAAATGAAAGGAGAGAATCGAGGAGGAGCAATGAGAGAAGGAAGCTGGAGAAGATAGTGATAGAGTAATAAAGGAAGGAGGGAGGACAGCCTCAGTTTCTGGGCTGCAGATCTGCAGGCGCCATGTTTGAGACACCATCGACTCTGCAGCGCCACACTGTCTCCTGCTTCATATCAGTCCCGTCTGACTCGCTTTCAAGCCTTTCTTTTTCCCGTCCGTTGCTCTCTCCCACCTTCACTTTTACCATGGGGGTAATTCACCGAGTAGTTTATTGGTGGCTGGAGGAAGTGGAGGAGGTGGTTGTATACCAAGGGTGTATATTGCTACGCAGTGTAGTTTTATGGCGGCCTTATTGCCCCTTATTGCCTGTTGGTGGTCAACAAAAGACGCTCCGAAGAATGTGTGTGCCTCCTGGAAAGTCTGCATCCTTTGTCGTCCTCCCTGTCTGTCTCATGGTCTTTTGATGGTCAACTTTGTCATTTGAATGCTCATGCCTGATTCTTATACTATGGGATGGTAGAACTATGGCCCTACATTCAGGACATGTATAATGTCTTCACTTTTTTGCATTTTCTCTTACCTCGTTTTGATTAGGGTTTAGGACAAAATCTAGATGGGGTGTAATATACAGGGGGATGGGGGTGTTGAAAACCCCCTGACAATCAAACTCAGCCTGTACAACCCCCCCAATAATCATACCATCACAATGAATGCATCTAAATTTAATTTTTATTTTGCAGCATGAACAAAGAAAAACCTATTTTTAGCACATTTTTTTAATAGCTATACTTTGGCTCCCAGCTAGTTGGTATTACCGTGTCACTACAAAGTATTATTAGTGATTAATTTGATTTAATTTAATCATTGGTAAGAAATAATAACCAAAAAGTATAATCCAGTATAATTACAAAAGAGTATTTCCTCATGTCATTTGACCTCCTAATGTTGAACAAACTTACACCCTTGTCTAGAAATTTTAAATAAGCTTAGACAGCATGCAAGAGGACTTAAGGAAACTGATGTGTTATACACACAACTTTTAATGATACCAGATTCTCCAACACTTTCTTTTTCGCAGGCACTGTCATTGACGAAACCTTCTACTCCGACATCACTTCTAAATTTAATTCTTAGTTGCCAGCAGACCTCAGGCCATATCTGTTTTCTCACAAATGTCATTGTGTGTCATCACCTTGCTGCTTCAGATAATAGTGGAACAACTCGAAAGGGTTTTCAAAACTTGCTTTTGCTTCAGGGTCGCACAGTTGGATATTCATTAAGCCGAACAGGAACCTGGCGCTGAAGGGATTGTACTTGTTAGATGTGATTTACAGCGGTCGGACCTCCCGCTGCTGGATTCAGCTACATGCACTCTAATCATTAGATTATAGCCAGAGGAAGGCAGTGCTGCCACGCAAAAATGTTGAATGTGGTTATGTACTCACGAGTTGGTTACCTGCCATTCACTTTAAAAGGTCTGTCAGTTGTCTCTTGGCATGTACATGTAGCATTGTAATTTCCCCTGGTGTTTTGATTTCATTCTACTAATGTGAACTGGATGTGAAGCAGAACATGAAAAACAGATCACTGTATGATTAACTGAAGAGAATAGAAAAGCGGAAACAAGGAAAGAGTAGGCTTGGGTATTGTTTAAGGTTTCTTTTTTATGAAACTGGTGCAAAATCAATACTTTTAAAATGGCACTGGTTCCTAAGTGGTGCCAGGGTTATACCTACTCTTGCAATAAAAAGGAAGATTAAGGTATTAACCAAGTTTGAGGTAGCCACTAGCTAGCTGTAGGCTAACATTACGTGCTGCCAGAACCATAGTGTTTTTCCGCCACAGTTAAGTAAGCAGGGCAATACTTGAGACGCCGATATCTGCGTTGTGTCTAACTCCACTAGAATGTTCTGTAAAGTCACAACAAATCAAACATTTGAAAAAATAAACGTTAACTTAATTTTCCTCACATTCTTGTGCATGTTAAAAAACATTGCAGCTGTGGCTTGAAAGTGTCAAAATCTATGGAAAAAAAACCTATTTATACATATTCCCCTGATATGAATTGCTGCAAAGGTGCACCTGCAAAAATTAAAAATACTTCAAGTCAAATATTCAGCAAACTCCACAGCTTTTGAAACATCGTCAAAAATGTACAGAGAGGAGAAGTAGAAGCAGAGATCCTGGAGGGAAATAACAGAAAGTAGTGGAGTTCTTGGTGAGTTCAGATACAAATAGACACAGGCACGCTGCCATACACATGGCTGCTGTCTGTTCCTAACTAGCTTAGCCGACGCCAGCATGTGCAGTTTGTATGTTGGCTGTTGAGAGAGAATAAACATGGACCACACTCGGTAATCGTACAAAGTGAAAATATGCTTTTTATTGTCAGAGATTTGAGACTGTCCTCAAGAAGCTTTAGTCATTTGTACAACTTGGATTCAACGGGAATACTGAATTCAGTTTTGATCCGCACAACAGTTTGATTCCTCATTGACAAGTTAAAAGTGCTTTTTTTCATACAGCTTGCTCCATAACATATAACACATTTCAAACGTATCCACTGACAAATGAACAAAGTAACTGTAGCTTAGTCTTTTAGGTTCTCTTTTCATAATCCAGCTCTGATACAGCTGTGAGAGAGTCAACCCTTAACACTGAGCCTCATTCGCCGACCGTTCTTAAGAAGAAGTTTCTTAAAACCTACTTACGCTGTTTTTATGAAGATTCTAACATTCATGTTTTCTTAACTGGGATTGTTCTTATGTATTTACTATAATATTTGATTATTTATAATATTCTGCTGGTATGTGTTTTATATAGTTTACAATTAATGTTAAGACTGAAACGCATCACTGAAAATAACATAACATTTCAGTGCTTGTTTTCATTGCAAGTTTCTATGTATTTCTTTGAGTGCGTTGCATCATCGTCCTTTGATTTTCATTTTCCTTGACGTCGTAAAGCTTCTTTTCAGTTTCTGTGATTTCTGTGTGCACAGGGCCCTGCAGTCTAATGCCTTTTCATGGGCATTAGCAGAGCGTTGACCTACGCTAATTAGCAATAACTGGCAAACGCCTTTCAACTTACAAAGAGAATGGTATTAAAAAAAAGGTGAGAATAATTCTTCAGTTGAAGACCCATCATGAATCTGACATAGAATTTTCTTTGGAACTTTCTAAAAGAAGATGTTGGTGAATAAAGCAAAATGAGATGACATGCTACGTTTGTTTCATGTCTTGTTCCAAATCAGGCAAATTTGTTCCAGTGTGGTAATTTCAGACCCTGCCACTAAAAATGTAATCTACGATGTTCATCAACTAAAACAAAGATCATGGTTACAGTTAGTTTAAAATGATTATTAATTGTTGGTAGTTCATGTTGGGAGGATCATTCTCTTACAATGTTTAAACCTAAACATAATTCTGTTGACTCCACAGTGAAGACAGTTTCTGTGCTGTTGGTTTGTACGGTGAGTGTCGCCCTGTGCTACTGTTGATTCTGTGTGACGTGCCAGAAGCAGCTGGAGTGTTTCCACCTTCACTGTGACTCACATGGATTCAGACAGGAGCTGTGTGATGTAGGTAGTTTCAAGTTGTTGGGCTGGATGCTTAAGATCACAGGAACCTGAAACTGCCTGAATCGCAGCAGCTGCATGCCAACAGACCGGGGAGAGGAGGACACCGAGCCCAGCGAGCCCTTCAGCCAGCACCCCTTCAGTCAGCTGTTTGCTCTGCACTTTGTTCAGTAGTCAGGATTCTTTTCTTTTTTCTAAATGGACAATCTGAGGGATAAAACAAACTGCAGCCTCTTGAGATTTGTTGCTTTATCCAAACGTCACATGTGAATTCAAAACACATGTTCTTTGATGTGACGTTGAAAATGGTTACATGGTGGTTTTCCCATGTGCTGCAGAAGCCTCAATAAATATGGTCTTTGTTTGCAGTAAGGTGCTTCCAAATGTCTTCATGTTTTCATCTCTCCAGCAGAACGTTGCCTACTGTACATGACGCGAATGTCTTTTAGAGTGAAAGGTACATTTTTATCTCCATGATCTGTCTAACTTGACACAAAGTTAATGTCAAAGTTTATCAATTAAGGCTTTCAGGCCTTCCTGTTTGTTTAATACTGTTCTAATTCAACTCTCCACATCAGTGGCAGCCATCTCGGACGTTAATGACAATGCACACTAGGTACTCCTCTGTAAGTCACTTTAGATAAATGGTTGTGATTGGTCTGACTTGAGGAGACCCATCTCCAAGAGCTCACTAATTGGTCTGGATTTTGAAGGTTAATTGAATTTGTCTCCAAATAAACATTGGTCACCACAGAGACTGAACAAATGATTGACTCTGTGTGTGTGTGTGTGTGTGTGTTTGTGTTTGTGTGTCCTTGTACAGATATCTTTGTGAGGACCTATTTGAGCCTTCAACCAACAGAGTCAGGACATTTTGGGAGAGTTAGGTGCAGTTCCTCAATTTTAATAGATTGTTTCAAGGTTAAAGGGATAGTCCACCGAAAAATTGGAAATCCACTCATTATCCACTCACCACTATGTCGATGTAGGGGTGGGTGGATAAAAGAAAAACATCAGAACAAAACATAAAATGCCTCCATCCAATAAACCTCCATGGGGAATCCAATTGGACTTGAAATAGAATAATTTACACCATGTTTGTAGCCTAAATGTTAGCTACCGGAAGGAGCTATGCTTCCCTTGGGGTGAGAGCTTGCGTGCAGTTTGTGTGGTGTGTGCCTTTGAACGCTGTTCCAGAGGAGGATTTCACATTTAGGCTAAAAACATGATGTAAATGACACAGTTACTAGTCAAATATGAATGTTGGGGTTTCTGCAAACTTGGATGACACCACAGGAGCAGTATATTTTCTTTCTGTTCTTTCTATATGTTTGAAGAAGTGGTTCCCAGTTACTTCAATTACACTGGATTCGGCTGCAACGCTGTTTACCCCTGAAACTCCAAAAGTGTTTTTGTGGACTCAAACACTTCACCCACCCCTCCACTGGCATTGTGGTGTGATGGGTGAATTTGAATTTTTCGGTGAACTATCCCTTTAAAGGTACAGCGTGTAGAATGTTTTGATATCTAGTGTTGAAATTACATGTTGCAGCTGAACACCCCTCACCTCACACTCTCCTTCCAAACATGAAAAAGAACCTGTGGTACCCTTTAATTGTCATAAAAATTCAAAAAGTGTTCAGTCTGGACTAATGTAAAAAACATGGCGGCCTCCGTAGTATTTAAATATAAAGGGCCTTTTCTGGGGTAAAGAAAACTACAATTCACACAATTTAGATGAAACGAACTAGTGAAAACATCATGAGGATTATTCTACATTAAATTTCTGCCAATAGATCCCTTTCACCTAAATCTTACACACTGGACCTTTAAGACTTGGTTTTAGGGTTAGAATTAGGTTTAGGTAAGGGTTAGGCATCTAGTTTTGATGTTTAGGGTTAGGGGCTAGGGAATGCATTATGCCAATGAGTGTCCTCACTAATATAAACACAAACCTGTGTGTGTGTGCTCCTCCTGCAGCCACTCTCGTGCTGTCATGATGAACCCCGGACGATCATTTTCAAACATAATATGTTTTATGAAGTTCAGCGTACTGCCACAAAGCTGTAAATCTGTTTGCCCTCCTTCTCTCCTGTGTCAGCGGCAGAGGGTTTCTGTATAATTTGCAGTGCATTTAATAGCACATTACCATTTAACAGCCACAGTTCACTGTCTGACTGCGTCCTGGCACCAGTGCTGCCGCCTGTACGAGCTCCCTGTTCCCTCAACATCACATCAAACATGGGAGGTGGATTAAACAGGCTGTAAATGAAGCAGTTCACTGTAAAATAAGTGATGGTGCATTTTATTAATGTCCTCAATGGTTAAAATCATTGCCTCAATAATATATAGACGTTATTTTTGTTTCATCATAACCAATCATCATAGTTTCCCATGTTATCACCAATCATAGCAGCTTCTCTGTGCAAAACATTGAGCCAAACACATGGCTCACCTCCTTGTTTCTGGCTGTGAAGATGGAAGGAAGGAAACTCATTGATGTTGTGCGCATGTGGTGGAGCACAAACACACAAATGAAAGTTATCGAATCACAAACAATGTCATGTGGTAACCTGTTGGAGCCCTGTCTCAGTTCTAAAAATTCAATTCGATCCAGAGAAAAGCTAAACCTGTGAAAATGCAGTGTGATCGCTGTACTTTATAAAACACCAACACAAGTCTAAGAATCAAACAGAGAAACTAATGATTGTGTAAATGACTTTCAGACTGAAAATGTTGAAAGCTGTGGAAGTAGCCACTGTGAAATTGTCAATGAAAATATGTTTTGAAATGTTAATAGTGCCCCCTCCTAACAGGTACAGAAACCAGCCTCTGCAGATTCACACCAATGTGGAATTTACAGTAAAATGACACAACTTGTAATACTGTCAGACTTAGATCATAGTGAGAGAACACTGCAGGGCATAGACATGTCACCATACATGTCTGTGTCTGAATACACAGAAAGCAAATACCATTCATACCACAGATTAACATAATTATTAGTGATTAGTACACATATCATTTTGGTTGGGTGCATGAATTAATAGTTATACATCCATGGTTGGTTGTCTCTGAATACTGCAGCTATGCTAGCTAAGGTTATATCAGAGTAATAATCAAAAAAATGACATAAAATTCCTTTTCTGCTTTGAGGCCAAAAACATTGCACACATCCTGGCAACAGAACACACGAGACAAGCGGATATGTTGGCTACATTCCTTTATTTATGAGGCTAAGAGGCTAAAAGCTAGAACATAAATAAAAACATAAAAATAGATACATGTAGTAAAACAAGCCTGCAGGGATCATGTTTGTATGCATCAGGGGCGGAGACAGTATGTGTCAGTATGTGTCCTTTACACTGCACATGCACAAAGTACGGACACATAGCAGGAAGACGTGGTCACAAATGGAAAAATATTTTAAGAGAGAAAAAAATACATGAATTTCACTGATAATTTCACATTAGTTTCCTTATTATTTTTGAGTTTTGTTGCGTACAGAAAAGGCAACAACAACTAAATTTCGACCATTTTTCTTTTGCCAGATGGAATTAAATTCTTGAATCAACAGATGATACACAGACTCTGTTGTCATAATCTGGAGTAGCAGCTGGGACACTGTTTTACTACTGAAGCTTAGCCCAAGTTCAATCAGGAAGACCGACTTGTGCAGCACTACAGACTCCTAGGTCACATGCACGGTTCCCATTATTTCTAGGCTCCACCAGCTCATTCTCAGTTTATTCTCTTTTCATCCAATCACAACCAGACTCCCTGACCTCGAGCCATAAACCGTCACAATTTAAAATATTCTCTCTAAATCCAGCTGTCTGTTCAGCACTATGATCTATAAGTGACCGGCCACCATCCTTTCACCACCTCAACTCTGGATACCAGCTCATCACCTCATCACCACCATAAGTGTCTCAGCTCCGTGGGAACGTCTTCTTCAAATCCAAAGAACCTGCTCCCATGGTGTTCTACTTCCTGCTGGGGTCGAAGCTCTAAAGTCTATGTACTTATTTTTTTTCTCTTCAACTGATTGAAACAGTTTTTGTCTGTTTCTGTGTTCATGTTATTTTGTTAATCTATATATGAGCGGTGTATGTGCCCCAGTCTGTAGTTGTTTATTTAAATGGTTTTTTATATATCATATGATTTTCTCATGTGTTAACTATTTGTATTTGTTCTGTACTCTGTACTGTATATTTTCTTTTCATGCCTTTTTTACATGTCATCAATCTTGCGGTGGTAAATTAGCCTGCATGGCTCAATCCAGCAGGTTGACATAATGAACTTTAATACCTATGTTAATTAATGTGCATTGTCCATTTTTAAATAAAACAAACCTAAACTTAAAGCGCACCCCAAGAATGTCTGAAACATGTGGACAACAGACACGACAAATCACGGAAGCAGTAGCATCCGGATCTGCTGCAAGTGCTGAAAGCATCAAGGTGAGTTAGATAAAATGTGCACAGTTAGTGGAGACGTAAATCACAATGTGATAGAAGTGTGTGTGTGTGTGTGTGTGTTTGTGTGTGTGTGAGTGTGTTCCTGTACTTACATATCTTTGTGAGGACCATTTCAAGCATAGACCCTACAGAGTGAGGACATTTTTGGAAAGTGAGGACCTCCATGTCCTCACTTTTCCAGTGGGCTGTTTGAGGATTTAGACTTGGTTTTAGGGTTAGGGTTAGAGGATAACGGGCTAGAGAATGCATTATGTCAATGACTGTCTTACCTAAGATAGAAATACAAACGTGTGAATGTTTGGACAAATAAAATGTCTAAACATGGTCTGAAGTACCTGCTTCTCTAGTTTTCACATGTTCCTGCAAAAAATACATAAAAACATTTCATTATGTGTCACAGTGTTTTTATTTTTAAAAGCTGCCACAGCAACCTGTCCCCCCAAAAAATATAGAATTCCTTGAGGAACTCTGTAACATCACATTGCAGTTTTATTAGATATTTACACATTAAAATGCCTCCTATGGTTCATCAAGTGCTCATTTTCAACTTAAATGTAATTACATCAGAGATAAGCAAAGTACTTCAAACTTTAAGGGTACAGAGAGAAACCCGGCAACTTGAAAGAACAAATACATGGCTTTTAGTTTACTTGTCATACAGAGTCAAAGTCAGATCATTTGCACAACCGTGATGCTGATCTCAGCTTGGGCTGGACCCTACAAATTTATAATAGAAACCCTGCATTATAGTAAAGGTCTCATGAAAGATGCTGTTAATTAAAATTATAGGAAATGTAGTATCTAGTGTGCTGAAGCTTGACCCAAATTAAGTCATGATATTTTCTGTCTCTGCCAAAAAGATCTTAAATATTATCATGCAGTCTGCTGAAATTCTATGTTTCTGTCTTCATCTTTTTTTCAACGTGACCATTGACCTTTGACCACTAAAATCAAAGGCATAAAGTCAAAAAAAGAAGCAAAAAGTCAAGCTCTACACTGCCTGGTATCAAATGTATATGTCAGGCATTACCTCTAATTGTTCCATGCTTTTCATGCCAGGGAGCACATTGGTTCAAATCTTCATTTAAAATGTCCTATTTTATAATACATGTGGAAGAGTTTAAACTAATGTGAACCATTTCATACAAGTTTAATTTGACCCTTAACAAAGAATCACTTTTTAAGCTCATCGGCAAGTTTACAGCAAAGTGGGTGCAAATACCTGTCAGATGAATGGAAAGATACAATAATTGCAATATTCTGCAGACACTTTACTTCACTGGCCTTCAACTCTGAGAGAATGAGCAGTTAGGCTGAGGTCAGGTGACTAACTTGGCAAAAACGTTCAGATCTTTGGACCTGAAACCTCATTGACCACCTTGTCTGCACATTTGCAACCATTGGAATGAAGCATTGTTCTAAACTTAAGTGACTGTATCTAAAAAAAGAGGCTGCGATTCCTCCACTGTTCAGATCATGTGGATGTAAGCACACTTAGCGTTGGGTGTCAGTACTGACACACCATAGCCACTGCTTCTTCTCAAATCAACTATTTCCTTCCAGTGGTAATATACAGTGAAAACTGCTTGGCTTGCATCTGAGCTTGCCTCTGATTGGCCAGTATGGATGCTCATCCCGCCCACTAGCTTCTCTCTTCCTTGTGTAATGATCAGAGCTTTGTTCTTCAGGGTCGATGGATGCATCAAATCTTCTCAACACATTTCAAACTGAACGTCACTGCGATTTCAAAGGAAGCCATGATGACGATGATTCTCTAACATTATTGTATTGTTGTTTTCCCCCCAAAAAGCCAGTATCTTTTATTTTACTGGTGAAGAATAATTCAGTCAAACATTGTGCTACAACTGTATGAGTTTCAATTTCAAGTCTGATATGTTAACTGAAAAATATTGTGTTGCAAAAAAGGTGATTGTGAATTCACGTGAAGGTGATTTAATAATTGTGCATCAACTCTACTGCCTGTGTGGCTGTTGTAACAGTGACAAATGGTTTAGATAAATTGGAATAAAACCATTTAGGTAAATTCATTTTTTATCAGTGGCTCTATGCTGCATCACAAATAAATTGTGGATTAATAAATAAATAGACTGTAAATGTAGAGTACATTTTTATGCTTCTGAGGAAAGAGATGAAGAATGCAACATTTCTTGAAAACCAAAACCGCCTTCATTGCTTCTATGGTTGATTAAATGTCAGTGGTTTTGGTGATTCTTATAAGAGACAGAAATCTTGACAGAAATCATCCTAGTTCCGGCACAAGAACATTGGCACAGTTATTCTGTTCTAAGTTAGTCTGCTGTTTGCACTGTACTTAATGGGACCTCAGAGACACCAGCGTGCATACACATTCCACACAAGCCTGGATGTGTGGGATCAATAGGGGCCCCAACAGCAAGTGTGCAAAACAGGAAATGGAGGACCTGAGCAGTAAAACTCTTCAGTCCCACTGAAGAGGTTAAAACTGCCTCATGCACCCTTAAACAAAAGCATGAACCAAACCAAATGGGCCCTTAAATAAACTTCTCTGTTAGTGACTTCACGGTAAACGAAGAAGCAGATTATAAATCAAAGTTTATTATTGTGCCAGACATTGCAGAATTAATATACAGTCTAGTAGGCCAGCAGATGAAGTGTTTAAAATGCTCTAATGTTCCATTAAGTAGCAGAAGTGACTCAGGATGAAATCTCATTTTAAACCCTCGAAAGGGAGCGGCCAGCTAATTGAAACCAGCTTCACTTGTTTTAATGCTCGGAATGATCCCAAACTGAATTAGAAGAGAAAAAAATACAAAATAAAAAAAAACATTAAGTCCACAAAAGTCTGAACAGGAATCCTTATTAGAAACTTACTGTGAAGTGGGTTGCAGTGAGGTAATAGTGTCCCTATAAGGAACCTGTACATAGTGATAATGTTAGATATAATGCATAGTGTCATTTATATATATATTTATCTGAAACTTTAACCTTTAATGTAGTTGGGCCTTCAGCACCCACGCAGACTTAAACTGTGGGGTGATGTACACATGAAGGGCTCTTTGCTCAGTCACCTACATGTGTTTTTCAAGCTCAACATACTGCTACAGTCTTTTTTAATAATGAGGAGTGGAAATAAAGGAGGCAGGGGCTCCTGGGCATGTATGCACCTTCATGACCAATGGCACACACCCACACGCACACACACACACACATAGAGACATGACTAGTCTAGAATAGTCATGCGAGACATGCAGTTGGACAATAGGATAGGTGAAATGCCATTAGAATATATACATTTAACTTTAAACAGAAAAGGGCCTGATGATTTTTTGATTCACACACAATGTATAATGTTACTTAGTATCAATGTATGACTGTTTACTCACCTATTCTATTGTCTTCCCCTGCCTGTGTCCTATGACTATCCTGGTCTAATCATGATGGAGTGGTCATGGCTATTTTAATTAGCTCAAGATGGATAATAACTCAGATGTCCAGGGGGCATTAAAGTCAGCACTGTGGGAACACTCAGCTTATTTATCCCCCTCTCAAAAAACAATGGGTGAACTGATCGGTGGCTCAAAAGTCCAGTTGTGGAGCGGAGCCATGAATTTATTAACTAGCATATATGAGACACACATCCAGCTGCTACCTTTATATTTATTAATATAACAGAGACGTCCTCCTAAATAAGAGGTTCATAATGAAGATCTGAATTAAACCTGTGATTCACTTTTTGCTAAAGCAAGAGGCTGCAAAATATATACAAGGTGGAGGTAATGCACACACACACACACACACACACACAGAGAGAGAGAGAGAGAGAGAGCCTAGCAGCTGCAGTAAGCTGGGTCTCAGGGCAGTTGTTGTTGCTGCTGAGAGAACATCGTGATACATTTCACTTTCCCTGCTGTCATGGACAGTCAGTTTATAACTCTCTCCTGACTCGGTTTACAAAGACAACTTCACCATCTGAGCTGTAAAGAGGCTCGGGGAGAATGCCTAGAGCCTCCTCAAGATTTTCAGCTGAGAAATGTGATGCTCTGCATGATCTATGAGGCCCAGGCAATGGCTGTTATTAAAATATATAGCTTGTATCAATCAAAGGCGTTATCATGTTCAGTTGCCATTATTGTTAGGGATCTACTGAGGCTTTGTCATCAAAACAGAAAGCTGAAGTCAGGTTTTACAAATGATGCTGTTTAATGATTTATTTTGCAGGGTTTGTTGTGCCTACACATCACTCCAGAGTGTGTGTTGAATTTGAAGAATGTTAGAATGAATGTTTAAGCATATTTTCCAGATACATAATCAATCTTGATTTCATCACTTTATTTACTACATATCTGAAATTCTGCAGATAATATATTTTTTAAAGCTAAATATGAAAATAAATTGATCCACATACGATTCCAAATTTAAGTATTACATTAAATTAAATATAGACTGTAATTAATTTACCAACTGAACGAGACCTTTAAAAAACACTATAATGTTAAATTCTTAAATAAATAAAAAATATGTAGTATTTTTTATTCAACTTTGGAGCCAGCACTGATGCAATTCGTTTTAAAAATATATTACTGAATAGAAATGTAAAAAAATTTAAAAATAGCCTAATGCATGGTAAATGTTCTTATTGAATAGTGTAGTGTTTGACGTGGATTTGATCCTCACCCCAAAGAGGACCCTTTACTTTACAGTTGTGTTTAAATGGATCTGGATTTAATTTTGAACAGAACACTAAATAAATAAATAAAAGTTCTGTTAAAAGGAAATTTGTGGTTTTTGAAATTTCTAATAAACAAAATCTACCCATAAAAAAAGCTGCTTATATATTAAGCTGCTAAAATAATACGACCCTATTATTACAGCTGCTTTAACATATAAGCGTGTTACCTTTTCTTGAAAGTGAGCTACAACAAATGTAGACAATAAGAAAAAACCACGAGCGAAATACACCTAAAATAAAAAGTTAAACTGTGATGACGAGAATTTTGTAACATAGCGTGTCTGCATCCCAAGACTTCTCATGGACAATATTTCACTTTCAAAACAAAATTACCCCCGTGGATGTGCCAAAGGTGTAATTAAAAATACAGTCTAAATTTATGCTTTCTAAAAGCAGGTCGGGTGGTGGAAATAAAGGCTCCAGGAAAAACTAAATTGCCGCCTGGTATTTCACTTGTGTGTATTTCATATCAGCAGCTCGTCCTCTTTGTTTTTTAAAATCTTTTGGAGAAAAAACCTTGAACTGACGCGTGACGAGTTCCCTGAAAGTTTGGTTTAATAGTCGTTCACCGACTTCTTTCGTGGAATTATGATCAAATTCTGGTTTTGAAAATGAGAGAGGAAACTATACGTGGCTTTTATTGTACCGTAAATACTTTTACTGGGAGCTTGTAAAAATTAAACGCCACTCGGCGACAGGTCACAATAATTACATTTCAATAAACTTAAAATATCCAATTAGTATTAGCTGAGAGTTTGGTGTGAAATTACCCAAGATGTTAATTTCTTTTCTGATCAGATAAAAATAAATCTGATAAAAACGTCTCAGAGAGAAGTAACGAGGCTGTAATCTACAAGTACTATATTACTGATCACACGTAGCAGAAGTAATCCACAGTCTTTGACCATACATAAGATCCAACTCTGCGAAATGTCAAATAGAAAACTATTTTGACTTGATATTAAAATAATCGTGTGAAAGGAATAATACTACTAATATTAAAACATTTGAACGTGGTTGTGTGTAGCCTGTGTGATAGTGGAGAGAGTTATTTGTCCACGTCACTTTTGTTAAGACAGTGAGGGCATGTGTAGAAAATGAAGGCGGCTGCAGATAATGTCTTCAAGGTTTTTTTTTTTTTTTTTTTTTTTCTTTTTGTACAGCACCAGTGTCTCCAATTAACGCGCTGTCTGGTTGGCAGCCCAGCCTGCAGGGCGGAGGCCTTACGAAAAAAAAAAAAAAAAAAAAATGAAATTCCCACAGCCTGCGGTCTGAGGAGAGGCCATTTCGGCTGAAAAATATCCCGAGCATCTCTGACTCGAAAACAAAGTCTGTTTCTGCCCGAAACACGTTGGAAACACTGCCAACTGCTTTGGGATGTGTTGTTGGAAAACAAGTTCCGTTACCACTTGAATATTACCAGATATCCAGGATGGGGGGGTGGGGGGGTTGGGTTTCATCACTAAATTGAGGCTGCACAATATTTAATAAAACACACAACTCTACACTGCCATTAATTAGCTCTCCATTTAGACAAATCATCCAAAAGGTCCAGCCGCTCCTTTACGCACAAACCCTACGATCACACATTGGACACGTCATCCTTACATGATTGTCTGGTCCTCTCTGGTCCAGTCTGATCCAAGGGGGGTTTCCTTGATGAGCGGGTGTTGGGTCCATTCAGGTGGCTGCTGGGTTTTCAAACGACTCTTGGTTTTTGGGGTTTTTGTTGCTGTTGACTGAAAACCACTCGCTCAGCCTGTCTCCGCTCGGAAACATCATTTCTCCCCAGCAGACCCGAACACCCGGTTATAGCCATCCTCATAAATAAAGGTGTTAGACCCTATAAGCAATGCCTAGTTCATATTTATTTGTCGTAAATACTCGAGTGCGCTATGCAGGGCTGGGGTTTATAGCCCCGACCAGCAGCCAGCCTTCCCCAAAGACTCTAAGACTCGAAGTCTGTGATTATTATGAAGAAATATAAACACTTACAATCCCGGTGACTTTGATGAAGGTCAACATGAGGTGTGTGGACTCACAACCAGTCCTGGTCTGCTGCTTGCTCATTGAAGAAGAGTTGGTTTGTATCCCTCTGCCGCTGCTGTAACAGTGGATGGCACCGGTAGCTCCAACACAGACCAGCGGGGCCGGGTGATGTCCTGTTCCACCTCAGCCTCGGGCCCCCAATGCACCGAACTCCGGCCCGTGTCGTGTTCTCTCGCTGAGTGAGAAGCGCCCTTTACCCGAGCTGCAGCAGCCTCAGTCGCGTTTACGGTCCGCACCACCACTGGCCATATATCAGGCCTATAAAACCAAAGCAGCCGCCCTCGTGTAGGATTTTATTATGGTATTAAACGGACCCCAAAAAAGTAGTTG
Source organism: Paralichthys olivaceus (assembly GCF_024713975.1). Classification (NCBI taxonomy): domain Eukaryota; kingdom Metazoa; phylum Chordata; class Actinopteri; order Pleuronectiformes; family Paralichthyidae; genus Paralichthys; species Paralichthys olivaceus. The sequence continues at coordinate 3,232,352 of NC_091097.1, read as the reverse complement.
AAGTAGTTTGCGCAGTTAAGACAAGGGGCAAAACCACGCAGGACTCGATTTAATGGCGCTCGTTAACAAAAATGACTCTTAATCTGCCAGTAAAACTGTGTCAGGCGGTTCAGAGCAGATTTAGGAAGCGGGTAAATACTTTAACATAGGTGTGAATTCCTCCATCCATCCTCTCTTGGAGATAGAACATCTCTCTGCGGTTGGTACGACTCAAGTGTAACAGTATTGGCCCTCACACTAATGGTGTTTTAAATGCAGACTCCCTCATGTCGGGATTGATTTAAGTGATTGCTTGGGCGCAGTTGACCAAGAATGGATGCGCAACGGTAATGCGCTTCACACCGAAATGCACGTCTATTTTGATTAAGCAAATCAATAATAATGAAATAAGTACCAACGTTACGTAATTGTCAGCTATTGTCTGCGCTGCGCACACAGGCCTAGTGTCTAGACTACGCATGCACGGTTTTATATAATCGTGACAGCAGCCATAGATACACAGATTCCATACGGAAGAACTGTCCTCTTTGCATATTGCATATAAACAAGACAATTTATTTAGAAGAGGAGCAATCTATTAAAGAGAGCGAGAGGGAGGGAGAAGGAGAAAGGCCAGCGTCCGGGGTTGATTTACGCTCCATTGACGCTTTATCAGGCTCGAAGAAAAGGTCCGGCCAATCAGTTTGCGCCTCGCGCTGAGGCCCGACAGTCCCCCACACCCCCCGCCCCACACACACGCGCGCGCACACGCACGTTACCCCCCTGCACGGTGCGAGACTAGCTGTAGCACTTTGTTTCACTATAGTGAGCAAGTTGTTGGGAAGGAAGGGGGCTAGAGGAGAGAGACAGAGAGACAGAGAGAGGGAGAGAGGAAGGGAGGGGGAGAGCCAGCGAAGGACAGAACAGAGGAAGAGAGAAAATCTCGTCATGTCCCTCTTCTTGTTCTCTGTTTAGTGAACTCGCGGCGTTGCGCAGATAATGTCCGAGAATGTCCATTTCTGGGACTTTGAGCAACTATTACGTGGACTCCATCATAAGTCACGAGAGCGATGAACTCTCAGCCCCGGCTCGCTTCCCCAGCGTCCAGTACTCCGGCTCCAGCTCCGCAGCAGCGGCGGGCGGGAGGCAGCCTGGAGGCGCTGCGCACCCGGAGCATCCCCATCCAGATTCGTACCCATCCTGCAGCTTCCAGCCGAAGCCCCCGGTCTTCTCGCCGTCCTGGAGCCCTTTCAGTCCGCACCACGGTGCCAGTGGCCTCCCTACCGTCTACCACCCGTACATCCCAGCCCAGCACGTGCCCGCCGCGGATACTCGGTACCTACGGTCGTGGCTGGACTGCGCGCCGCGCGGCCCCGAGTCTGTCCCGGGCCAGGGGCAGACGGGGCAGGTCAAGCTGGAGCCGCAGCTCGGCCACCTCGGCGGGGAGATCGCGGCCAAAATCGGTGGACAGCACCAGCACGAGACCACTACATACATCCTGGAGTCAACTTCCACGGCCGCGCGCGAGCTGAGCCACCATCCAGCCGCCATCCCGGGAGGACGGTTCGAGGAAAATAAGGACATTTGTGAAGGGAGCGAGGACAAAGACGGCATGGATCAAAGTAAGTTATTAAAGCAGGAAATAGCGCGCCAGAGAGGGAGAGAGAGAGAGCGGGGAGTGGGAGATTGTAAATGCTTTTAATGCCGCCATAAAACAAGAACAAAGAGCCGGAGAGCCAAAGTGCCCCCACCTTCTGCTCTCTGCGCTTACTGGGATATTTGGCTCGTATCATCCGTGTTTTACCAGCGGGCTCCTGTGGAACAGATTACCACACAGAGGTGCTCCATAACTGCAGACTTTTCTGTGACGTGACCTCAAACCATCCGCTTTGCACAATTTCCAGTTTCATCTGGCAAACACGAGCAGCAGTCAGCAAGTGGTTGGCAAAGTGATCCACTCGCGATATGTTTATTCTAAAAAGGGATGATCCAGATTTAAAGATGACACCGTGGGGTTAACGGCCCACGCAGTCTCGTCAAAAAGTGAACATGATATGTGTATTATAGGTGATGCTGTTACTTAATCCGCACATGATACTTTGAGAGTAACTACAGGCTCTCAGGGGTCGTTAGAGTGGATTACCTGGCAACAGCCCAAAGCCAACACATAAAGTGGCTTCATGAACTAAACAACATATTATTAGAGAGGATTATAAAAGGGAAGGAATGATAGAAGTCCCCCTGGACGCTTTTTAAGTGGAGAGAGGAGCTCAGAAGGGACGTTATTTAGCAGCAGGTGCTCAGTAGAAAAATCTAAATAAGGGAAGTAATAGTAATAATCAGAATCTTCAGATTTTTCTTTCATTGTTTTCTACTCTGCTGCTCTTCATCCTCATCCTCAAATCTCTCAGTGTGACAGCAGAGAACGTTGCTGGGTTTGTGGAGCCTCCAGGGTGTTGCTGGTGTTAATTGCCGGGACATGCGCACTCCTGTCTCGTTTGAAAAATGACCAAGAGGCTGATGCGTTAGATTCATTATTATAATTCATAATTTGGACGAAAGTGGATCTTAATATCTTTATTTCACGCAGGATGAGCCCGTGCACACGCATGCTTTTGTGTCTGCGCTCCAGTGCTCGTCGTGTCCGTGGTAACAATATGAGTAGTCCAAATGGACGGGCTCAGTTCTCCTCTGTTTCCTAAGGTAGCCAGACATTGAATAGTTGATATTATGCTTTGCTCTGATATTAATTCTTCAGCCAACAACCTTCCACAAGTTCCCTTTGTGCATCTGTGGCCGCGTATGTGCGTCATATTTCTGCTCAAATATCCACCTGAAACGGAACTTTTCTCCAGCGACGAGTTGTAAACATAATAATACCAACAGGGATAAACCAGCTCATTGCGCCTGCGCCTCTTCTCTGTCCATCAACTGAAATCATCCTCTGTATATGTCATTCACATACGCGCCCCCGTGCTCCTTTAAAAATCATAAAAAATCATAAAAACCATAAAAGGAGTCAGGTCGTCCATCACTGGCCTGGCGGCTCGGAGCCGCGGAGCAGGAGAGATTGGCTCTCAATAGAGCAGACGCATCATAAGTCAGAGTGCCGCGGCGTGCGTGGACCTAGTGTGCCGTGCGGGACTCAGCGCCGCGCACATGTGAGAGGAGGAGAGGATCTTCCGATGTTGCTCCAGTTTGTAACAGTGAGCACATGCGCTGAAGACAAAAGATTTAAGTTTTGAGTGAAAGGAATGACCATATTTACATTTATTTTATTAAAAGAAATTAATATCCAGAAATCACTGTGTCTCACCCTTAAACGTTTAATCATATTTATTCAAACCATCTCAGACTGGATATTTATATTCCACAACTCCATGTTATTATGGGCCGCACTGATCTCGCACCTCGTGTGAGTTGTTGTTTTATTCATCTGCTCACCCTGCTATAATAATAATATTTTACCTGTCATGGAGTCGCAATCATCTTGATATAAGGCCATGGAGCGTTGGGCCAGTACAACACGGGTTTGCTCTGTTTTTCTACCATCACTCGCCCTAACAACAACATTTAATCCATCATGCATATGCCGGCGCGCTTGGCTCAGTCCGAAGCTTTTTTCCAAAAGCTCCCTGACTTATTTCTGGGTGGAACAGGAAAATCCGTTAATTTATTATTTTTCTTCAAATTTGATTTCTCGTATTTTCATGAAGCGAGGTTGCATGTGAACCGGCTTTGTCCCCCTCTCTCTAATCCGGCCGGATACATCTCCAGGTCAGCCACAGGAGTGTGATCTATGTGTATGAGCGCGTGACCGTTTGATCAGTGTGGGTGCGTAGTGTTTGTGCGTGCACGAGGAAAAAGAGAAGAAGGGAATACCCCCCCCCCCCCCCACAAAAAAAACATACTCCCTTCCCCCATAGTGGCCTTCAGAAGAAGAAACACAAATTGTAAACATTAACACACATCCATATGCACACTTTATTACTGCAATGGCACAGACGCACTCTCTCTCTCTCTCTCACACACACACACACACACACACACACACACACACACATTTGTCTCTCCCTGTTTTCCTCTCAGACACACATGCATACATAAACACTCTCAGTCACCTTATTTCAGCAACTGAGTGTGCTATCCATCAGAGAAGAGGGCTGGTTAAGGGCTGGATGGAGCCCATCAGCCTCCAGTCTGAATTATTAGACTTTCCGCCAGTAACACTGTGTGTGCCAGTCTGGCTGGGTGCGAGTGAAACATATTCCGTTCAAACCAGTCTCCTCAACTGGATCAATTTGAATGCTGTTTCTATTGTTCGCATGGCAGCCATTTTGAATACTACATGGATGAAAACATGTGCACATATTTCTCTCTTGTGCAGACTAACACCATCACTTCAACACAAATCGCTGAGAGAGGCCTCAGTTTCGAAGCCGCTAGTGTTACCAGACCAGTCGTATTTACAGTGTGTCGCCATTGAGGGAGGGTGGTTGGAAAAACACATTTGGCTCTGTGCGTGATTGTTTGTAATTGGCTGTGTTAGGATATATTACTTTGTGTTGCAATGAAACCCTGTAAAACAATTCTGTTTTTGATATAGACTAAACTATTTTTATATAAAAATATGTAGCAAAAGTCCACATCTTTTTAAAATAATCATTTACTTACCATAAAAGCTTTCGCGTTAAAGGTCACTGAGAGATTTAGGGGGATGTACTAGATATGGAATTTAATATACACAATTGTGTTTTCATTGGTGTAAAGTAGAGTTTGTCATGTTTTTGGGACCTTAAAATCAGCCCTCTATACTAGGTCCTCTTTAACAGAGTCAAGCATGTTGCACTGCTGTTTCCACATGTTCCCCGGATCAGATAAATCAAACACTGGCTCTCAAGAGGGTCTTCTGCATATTTTGTTTCCCAAAGGCCACTGTGACTACTCTTACATTTCTTGAAGGGAGGGGTATTGAGATGGTTGCAATAAGTCACTTCTCCACTAGATGGCACTAAATCCTACACACTGGATCTTTAAAGGTAGACCAGATTTGTTTTGATCATTGTAGGCTATCTAAGCAGCGAGTTAACTTAAAGTTGTTCATAGCATAAAAAACGGAAACAGGAGGAAATGTGAAACCTTAGCTCTTACTAAAGGTAATGATATCCACCCACTAGCACTAATGAAGGTATTTTATTCATTTTGTTTCATTCTCACAACAATCAAATGTAGAAATGGAATATCTTGGTATCTAAATCCTAGCAAGCATTTTCCCCAAAAAACGTTAATCTTGATTCTTCAGTTTTCTTGGATGCACTTTGGGAATCTGAGAACTGCTGAGAGTCTGAATTTCCACTGTCTTATTGGGTAACCAAATGACTGCCATGTGAATCACACCAGTAGGATCCTTCCTTTAAAAATATCACATCCAGTTAAAGCCGGCTTCCAGCTACAGATTCCCTTTGTGGCACTGGTGCTGGGCAGCCATCCAGGATAAACTACAAGGTTACACTTCAGTCTTTGTGTTGCTGCTGCTGCTGCCGAGGCAGAGAGAGAAAGTTATTACCCCTGAAGTTTATTAAGTTATAATGCCAGGTGAACAACCCACATTAATTGGTGTGTTGCTGTTGGTGGCTGGGTGAGATTGGTTGTAAGGGGTTGAGGTGGGTGGGGGGGAGCTGGGGGGGAGGAGTAAAATACGACTTCAGGAAATGTAATAACGTGCCTTTGGGATATATGAGGGGTCAGTTTCTGGAACTATTAGGGTGAAATTGCAAAGGGAGGGAGAGAGAGCGAGAGAAAGAGATGGGATGTGGTATTAGTCTTGTAGCCGTTTCGGTCACTGTTTCCATTCATTCATCACAGTGGTCTCTCTCTGTCACACACTCACACACACACACATACACACACACACACGCACACACACACAGACACACACACACAGGAAAAAGGCACAATAGGCCAACAACAGAACATGTCGTGCTGCAGGGCTATAACAGGCAGCTTTACAGGAATATCAATCTTTTCATCCATGTGCCTGCTCACTGACATGCAGGACTTCAGGTTACATCTGCACAAGCTACACCAACACCCACATTCTTTCTTTACGACATCCCCCCCCCCCCCCTCACTGTCTTGCAACCCCTTGAGAAAGAAATGTACGCCATCCAGCATCACCAGCATCACCCATGCCCCCTCACCACCCTACAACTGGTTCGTCACCCTGGTGACAGCCACGGCCGCCACACGGCTTCGAGAGTAATGGATTGTCTTGGAGGTGATTGTACACCCAGGGGATGCAAAGCACCTCCCCACCCCACGCTCCACGCTCCGGCCTCGGCTCACCTCTTTACCAGACATTATTTTGTTCTGAGATGAAATCGATCCTCGACATGCTGGCCATGTGGGAGGAAATTGATTCCAGAGGGTATTAAGGACGTATTTACTGATGATGGCTGCTGACTAACTCAGCTGTGAGGGGTGTTTTTTTTTCCGTCAGGGGCCGACATAGGCTGGGTGATGTGATGCACTTCATTGGCAGCCATTTTAGCCCCAAACAGTTGAGTTCCGAACTTTGAGTCTGTACAACACAGTCTCTGTTTACAACAGTAAACAGTCTGGCTGGCAAAAAAATTCATCTTGTCCTCAAATCTGCCAAAGTACAAAACATTAGCGTCATGTGGGTCAGACAGCTCTCATGAATTCATTCACATTCATGGAGCGTGGCTGGGTCCACACATGTATGCTTGTTTGAGTTGAGTTTATTAATCACATTCGTTTACTTCTAATTTGTTTACTTCTTAATTCTGTCACAATGAAGGTAAATATCTAATGATGGTTTTGTTATGAATTGTTAGCTGTGATGAATCAGGTGCATGGTTTAGTCTGTGTCATAATGTGTCCACAAGCTCATTGACTTCATTATTTTTATCAGAAAATCAAACCTGGAGGACAAATGCTTTACAGAATGCTGATGCTTCCAAACAGGCCTTGCCACTGAACCATGGACAGAAAGCATAATAACAGAAGTGATAATGGTTAATTCAATAGTAACAGTGCACTTAGATTTGTACTACATTGCCATAACCAGGAAATAGCCTTGCAGCAATGATTCAGTGGAGCCAACACCTTTCTCTATGTATTGATTAGCACTGCCAGGAAAATTCCACTTCATGTGTTCAGATATTTGACAAACAAAAATAAAACATACTTTCTATTCAGTTCAAATCATGATTATAGTAAAGTGTTAAACATTTTTGGGTGAAAAAAATATTTTGGCTTATTATTTGATACATTTCAATTACTATAAATTTAAGATAAACATTTAATTTTGATGCATTAATTCATCTTACTTTACTGTAAATTTTGGCTCATGTATATAAAGTTTTTAACTACAAATCCAATTTGTTACGTTTCCCATTGGAATTGATGATACATAAAAATTCCAAGCTGCATATTTTCATGTCCAACATCGAAGTCCAGAGCAGAATCTTCTCAAACATAAACTAATACTGCTTCTGCCCATGGTGCCACACAAACAGATCTTTGTGTCTAGCCGGGAGAAAGAGGACATTGTTTCAAATGTCATATGCAGTTGTGCAAGTTGCCTTAGCATTACAGCATGCATGATTGTCATGGCAGTGAATTATTACCAGTGAAATTGAAGACAGACGAAGCCTCCACCCAGCATCAGTTAGGGGAAAACACTGGCTCCTCAGGGAGCGACACACCACCTCAAATTCTGACTGCATGGCGTCAAAAGGTGCTGAAGATCAGACTTGTGAGTGAGTGATAAGATCTTCTGTTCTGCCATTTTAGGCCAGGGGACTTCATTTATGTTTTTTGTGGTCACAATGCAACAAGGATAATTATTTTGGACCTTGATGGATCACAAGCTGATTTAAACGTCACATATACCAGCATTGACTGTGATGGTCAGACTACATGTCTGCTGTGTTTTATTCAGTCTGGCTCCCACCGCCTCAGGAAGGCCTTGGTCTAACAAAAACTATGACTCTTCTTATACCAACTTTTTTTTTCTCCAATACATCCCGAGTGGGATCTGCTCTGTAAGTCACACTTGTGTTTTGTGGCAGACTTGACATTGTACTGCTGACTGAGACGGTCGTCATCAATAAAAGACATAAAAAGAAACAGCAACTTTTAAGAAAATGGTTCCAGTGTCATCTGGGTTTGTGCTTTCCCTGCTGCTCCTCACTGCTTTTCATCATCATAGATGCTCTTTATATTTTGTAACACAGTTTTCTTTTGTTTGCTCTTCAGTCTAAATTTCAAGAAATAGTCACCTTTAATGAGAAAGCTGAGAAAGATTTCAAATGATATTTTATTTTCTTCCTATATATAGGTTATATGAATATATTATATACTGACTTGAACTGGTGGGACATTGTGCTGGCTTTACAGACCTATGATTGACTGTGATTGATGGGAGGAAGAGCCTGACCAAACCACATGGAATGATTGCTTATATGGTTAAAGGTTTTATTTAGAAGATGTAAAAGTGGAAATCAACCAGAACTATATCTCACATCTCTTTCTCTCGGCCCCTGAATGTGTTCTGAAATGGAAACGTCTCATCGTTAGATTTATAATGAGCTTTATATTTGTGCTGCACTGTTCAGAAAGGCTGAGCTGATTAAAACCAGGCAATACTTGCAGGTATGGCAATGTTGAATGGGTTGAAATATAGTCAAAATGAGCAAAGAGATGTTTTCTATTAAAGAGTTGAATTATCCTCCAAAGAGCCTCAGTGCTGTAAGTCTCACAGCGAGCTGCCCCATAGCTGAGATGCCTGCTGCTTTGCAGAGGGTAAATGCCAATAGCTCTCAGCCCCAAACCAGACCCATGCCTCCCAAACATGAAGTCTCTGCTAATTACATTGGTCTGAAAGCTGTAAAGAGGGTTGGTGTGTGTGTGTGTGTGTGTGTGTGTGTGTGTGTGTGTGTGTGTGTGTGTGTGTGTGTAGGGGGGTGTAGGAGTGGCCTGGCAAACAAGAGATTTGGAAAAAAAGGGATGAAGCAATTTTCTCTCATTTAAGCACATTTGCAAGCCTGTTATTTACTATTTCAGACGCATTTTCCACGATGAAAGAAAATATTTCTGTTCCGTTTTCTCCATCACAAGAGCTATGAAGACTCTGAGGGGGCAGGATGAAGCTGGGCAGCAACACAAATCCTTCATTTCACCACAACATCTCAGACACTGGCTGCTAAACCTTGCAGCGTTCATAAGTCGATGCATGTGTTTGTGCTCAGACAGGGTTCAGTGCGGTCCACTGTGTGACCTGCGTTAGAATCGCACTGCATCTTATTTACGCATAATGAATGGCGAAGGATGAACACAAGAAATATTTTTCCTCTTCCCCCGGCAGGGTCGTAAATCTGCCTGCGCTTATTAATTTAGCAGCAATCAGAAGTGACGCAGTGACAGCGCGCTGAGCTGCAATGTGATTATCATTCTCACGCAACAGAAAAAGGAGGAGGAGGAAAACGTATCAGGCCTGTCAAACATCTTCCCTGATGTGTTTGCTGTCATCATGCGGGGGCTCTCATTTTTCTTTCTTTTCTCATAATGCTCTGAACATCTTCCATGACCGAGTGATTGCAGCATCTTTTCATTTTTTTCCCTGAAGGTCACCTTCAAACTGAATCCCCACCTTCTATTACCATACATTAATATGTTTCTACAATGACTTATAGTTTTATTTTTAATGAAGGGGATCAGGCTGTTGTATGTTCTCCTAGTGCTGTTTTTTACATCTGTCCACTGTGTTTTCTGCACGTTGGATGGAACAGGCCGTTTATCTTTCATGTGCTGTCCAGTTGTGTCAGAGCTGCGCCCCGCTGTCACCATAAAACCAGTTTACGCACCGAAGTGTCAATTGCAGATTTAGGTGTTTGAAAAAAAGCCTTTCTGCAAGGTTCTGCAACTTCTATGCACGGAGATCTGTTGTTTTGATCTTCTAGGGAGTGTTTTTTTCCCTCCACTCTGTCATTTTTATGTTATCAGCCACACAAATAGGAAGCATATGTGGGTTTATTATTGGTTTATAATACATTTCATGTATCTTTTCCTTCTTCTCTTCCTCCAGATGACCCCTCGGCCAACTGGCTACATGCTCGCTCCTCCAGAAAGAAGCGATGCCCGTACACCAAATACCAGACTCTGGAGCTGGAGAAGGAGTTCCTGTTCAACATGTACCTCACGCGGGACCGGCGGCATGAGGTGGCACGCGCACTCAACCTGACGGAACGGCAGGTGAAGATCTGGTTCCAGAACCGGAGGATGAAAATGAAGAAACAGAGCAAGGAGCAGCCCAAGGACTAGCGGAGCTGCCACGCAACGCATTCCCGACCATAGACTGTGAATAAAGATGGATGACATGACAGCTCCACAAACGTGAACCCAAAAATTTTTGATTGCCCCCTAGTGGCTGGCTGCAGTATTGGTCATCAAACCTGAATTCTCCTTGTTAGTGGATGGGTTATGGACCAAACTAAAGAGTTAAAGTACACATTCATTTTTTTTTCTCAAAGACGGTGTCATGTCGGTAGTTCTTATCACAGGGATGTATTTCACTCCACGATCACTGCTGCATAGACTCTTGCTCCAAATGCCGTGAAGAGCGCAAGATGGCAGCACCCGTCTTTGAGATATTTCAGCTTGCTTTTTGTACAATGAAAGTGGAGACGCGTCATCCATCTTTACATACAGTCTATGATTCCGTAGCACATTCACGCACAGTCATGCGGTTTGTTCAACATAAAGCTATAAAGTCTACAACACAAAATGGCCTTCCCGAGAAACTGCAAACGTAGCCTATACTCCCACAGACCCGCTGTTTCTAATGTACAACTGATCGATTGCTCAATTGAGCCCTAACGTGGGCCGAGGACTCCACCACACTAACACAGAGCATCTTACCTTCCATGACTCGAAAGACAGAAATGGGCTGAAACTTCAGACTTTGGACCTGAATTTGTGTTAGTGCTCAACAACAGCCAGACCATCACTTCTTCATCATGGACATTCCCCTTATGAAATGGCTTGGACTCCATGTAAAACAGGTTTTTATAAAGAGGTAGCTTTGAGGCTCCTGCATATTCATAGTCTAATATTATGCTATTAATTAGGCTTTGATAATGGGCTGCATTATTAAAGGAAAGAAAGCAGCCATCCGCATATAGTGAAGCTCCAACAGTCTGGAGCGGTGGTGGGGGTTGACGATGTGTGTATGTGTTGGTGTGTGTGCGTGTGTGTGGTGGTGGGGGGGCAGATACAGCACAGACGGAGTATTTTTTTTTTTTTCCTCAAGCACTACACTCTTCCTCCTATTGGTTATTTATTGTCCGAACGCTGACACCGGAGGCGCGCGAAGGTGCTGAAACCAAGGTTTCACATGACCATTAATAAGCAGGGGGTGGGGGGGTACACACACACACACACTGTTCCTTCTTCACTTGTTTATCTCATTGACGGCCGAGTTTGATTGGAAAGCGCCCGATGGTCGGCGCTGATACAGTCAGCGAGCCGCCGTCTGTTTCCCGCGTGTCGGCCTAAGTAATGAGTGCACCCCGGAGGAGGTTGGAGGAGGAGGAGGAGGAGGATTGGGACTCAAGAGGGTGGCAGCCGTGATCTTCCCGACTCAGCAACCGGGGATGCGATTAGACTGCTGTCGATATTTTAGATCCCCCTCCCTTCAGCTACCTTTCTGGATGCTTTATGCGCCACCGCCGCCTTCGCCGCGACTCATATCGGCTATCGATAATTGTCCTTTACGCGTCACATCAGCCTCTGGCCGGCAGAGTGGAAGCCTCACAGAGCTACAGATTATTGTTTTGTGTTTGTTTATCTTTTTTTTTTTAAATCTCGCATATCAGTCTTTAAATATTGGCTTCTCGTAAGACTAGGTTTGGGTGAATCCATGTCCGATTTATTGAGGTGAACGTGGCCCCAATCATGTGCTGCACTGACCCGAATTAGGCGATAAATAACGAAGATACAGTTTGCTCGCTTTTTATTGAATTGTAGGATTCTGCGTAATTTGGCAAAATACAATGTCAGACATCGTCACCAAAACATTAGACTGTTCAGCGAAACAAATCTCCAATACATTGTTGTTATATTATTGTTATTATCATTGGTATTATTATTATTATCAAGGATTTAGCTGTAAAGATTTTCTAAATGTTCATTTCAGATTCTGGTGCGCACGTCCATGTACGCACGTTGCAAAGAAAGTCATTAACGTCTCTGGCACCGTCTTTATTCATAGCATTTTAAGAAAGAATCAGCTCTATTTTTATACATACAGTAGGATATATTGTGTATTACCTGCTATGCAAAGCAGTTCTCTCTCATGTATAAAAATAAATAAAAAACACTATACAGTCACGACGGTTTCCGAGCTCAACGCGGGACTGAAGACGGAGCGAAACGCGTGCGCACACATTTACTGAACTCCTGCTTCTTTTTGTTTTATTTTTATTTTTTCTAAACAGGTTTGTTACGAAATTATATCACAGGATTTATTAGCACCGGTCTCTACGTGTAATTATCTCGGAGTATTACGTGGTCAGAAGTTGGGTTCGTCGCAGATGTGCCAGTGGAGCAGAGGCCGTGTTGGAAGGCCGAGCGGCCGCCGCGGCTTTATGTGAAGTGTCGGCGCAGTAAAAGTGCGTCCGATGGCAGTTTTATGGACGGATCATAAACAACACATTGGCTTTACAGCGTTTACAGCGCGGTGTGTGTGTATGTGTGTGTATGAGTGTGTGTGTGTGTGTGTGAGAGAGAGACACCACTTTCATTTACCAGCAGCAGAAGTGAACGGGTCTATAATCAATCTTACACGCAGAACATTTTCCTCGATGAGCGGCATCATATCCTCTGTTTAGGAGTAAAAAATGTTTACACATTTCTTCGCATGCCTCAAGTCATTTTTAAGACGTATGTCATCGTTTAGCTCTTTGTGTGTCACTTATGTGGGAGGGGGGATGTTTACGGGAAATTTTAAAACGAGTTAGTAGAAGTTTTTGGTAGGAAATGTTCCTAATTTATTGTATATAATGTTAGTAACCTCGTCTTTCTTATTGGAATGAGTTAAATATGCTGTTTTGTCTTGTTGGGACATGACATCTTATCTTACTGTAATATACAGATGATTTCTCTCCTTTTTGTCATGTGCTCTAGGTTCTGTTTGTGTTTCCCATGTTGTTGTGCCGACTGTCTGGATGATCTGTTCCCGAGTCAGTCTGATGATCTCTGCCTGTCTGATTTGTTTCTCAGTGAACACTAACGATGCTGGTGGAGCCCTGATGAAGCCATTTTTATTTTCATTACTGAACCTGTTTCTACTTGCTCTCTCTCTCACACTATTTACTCGCAACGCTCCTGGAGGTTTTTTTCTACTCATGATAAATATGGACGCAGCTCCAGCTTTTTTATTTTCCCTCTGCCTTTTAATAAGACAAATCTAAGCCATGTGGCCGCAGCGGAGGCTTTATGAACGGGCAGGAGAACTCCCAGTCACTCTGATCCTCTCCTCCATGTGAGATGTCCCAGTCCCTCTCTTGTACGTGTTCTATCCTCTGTGTTGTTGTCTCTCGTTTCTTTGTGCCATGGCACTGCTGATGCTGGATTCCTATTAAAGAGCTGACTTTACAGTACCACAGTGCGTCATTTCAATGTGTCGCTGCGTCTCACTGCAAATTAAAGAAAAGTATAGGCTATGGGGGTCGGGTCCATTCGTGATTTATTACCAAAATCGAACATTTACACCATTTCCTGTATGAAGGGATCTCTGGTGTCAATGTGGCCGCGATGGGGGGAAAGTTGCAGAGACAGCAGCTCGGCTTTCTCTCTGGTTTCTTCTCTACAAACTTCTCCAAATTGAAGTTGGTCTCTGGGCAGAGACGAGGAGGAGACCGGGATGAGCCAGCATGTGTTTAAAAGATGTCTCTCATTCCAGTTGCACACTGATGCTTAAAGGAGAGGGGCGTCTGTTTGGCTGCAACACCAAAAGACTGTCATAAACCCTAAACACCACCCCCCGCTCCCGCACACACACACACACACACAGATGATGAGTGCATTCATTAGATGCGTCGTCATCCGTCCATTAGGGGCTTGTGAACGCGCTGAGGTTCCTGTGTTTGTCTCTGCACCAAATGACTGTGATAGACATAGAGTCTGCGAGGGTCTCGATTTCCTCTCCGGCTTCTCACATGACGCGCAGCCATTTATAATAATGCATTTATAATAAAGTTGGAGCAGCAAAAGTAGTAAAAAGTCCCCCCCCCCCCCCCCCCCCCCCCCCCTTTCTTTCTTTATTGTCGCTACTGTCCACGCATGAAGCCAGGCTGCAGAACTGTGAGGTACAGACTGCTTGACTCTGCAGATTAACATTGTTGAATAGGCTGCACACTAAAGCTGCTTCAGACATGCGCTGATCTCCGGATGACATTCTCCGGAGGGGCTGGGTGTGAGAACAAATGTCCGAGAGAGACATTCTCCAGATTCTCCCCTGCCAACCTCCTGGTTAAAAACATCCGGATAATGTCGAAATCAAAATCAGCTTTATTTGCCATGTGTACACATACTTGGAATTTGAGTGCTTACACAGACAGACATACAATTAACAACAGACTACAAGAACCCAGCAGAATACACATACGTAATTACTATGTGCAAATATAAGTAAACTGTACAGGACAGTAGTGCAACAATAACATTGTTAATTATTAATAAATGAGCTACTGTGAGAGGACAACAGGAGATTATCCAGAGGATTCACCATGAGCATGTTAATTTTAACACTACAGACAAAAAAAAAAAAAAAAAGATTACAGGTATAACAGGAGATTATCTTTGGTCATTGCTGTAGACAGGGTTGCAGCTGCAATCTCTGTGGTCAAATTTCCATTTTTTTTGGTATTATATTTTATATATTTTTTTATATTGTAATATTACATTCTACTATATTATTATGGATGTGTTCATCTTGAATGTATTTCTTCTCCGAGAACGACTTGGTTGCAAAGACGTGAGGTCAGCCTAAAGCCCTGCCATGTGTAACTGTAAGGATGTGTGAGTTTATATATTTAGAGAGTATCTGCAGTGGTATAGTGTAGCTCTGGGCCCGGGTTGCAAGACTTGTGGTAAATTTTGCAATATCAGCGCAGCACAGCTCCTGTTAAAAATCAAGCATTGTCAGCAGCAGGAGTAGCAGTACAAGCTGGATTAATAGGTGCTGTAGCAGTGGCACGAGCATCTGTCTGTGTAGCACTTAACTTTAACATCCCTGTTAAGAATTCATCAGCAGTTCACACGCAAATAGCTTGGAACACACTATGGAGTTACAGATGTACAAAATAATCAGCAATTATTACACCAACTATCAAGCATCTGTAATTAGTTAATAAATAGTTAATGGTAAGTCAGTGTATATAATGTATGATTAGACAATAAATAAAACGTAAATAAGTTCTATGGTCCATCATTAAATTACTGTTTATGCTGTTATGGCTACATGTGGGGTTAAAGGTGTTGACAGTGAAGTGTTAACTGTTCCTGCAGCAGATACAGAGTCACAACTGATAAACATAAAAAATACTTCTAAGAAACCACTGATTAGTTTAGTTTATGATGTGCTTCATGTGGCAGGTCAGGTAAAAACAAAATGTGATCATTGTGTCAGTAACAGTATGTGAAGCTGCAGCACCGTGAGTCATAAAAGACAGAGAAAGCAGCCTTCGTGCATTGAGGTAGAAACGTGACAGCAAACAAAGTCTCTGCACAGCCTCTCTCCTTCACCCTGCTGTGCTGGGCCTCAACCAATGAGGCCTCAGGATTTAAGCAGATCTGGGCTCAGGCCCCAACAAAGCCGTCCCATAAACCATCTGTGGAATTGCGGCAGATGATTGTGATACTTCTCTAAGGTCTAGCAGGGCTGGAGCTTCATTAAATCCAGAATCTCTGCAACGCTCTCCACGGCAAGGCCTGCCCACAGCCTCAACCCGCCGTCCCAGGGAAGGAGGCGAGGAGAGGGCTGGGAGCAGGAGCCCCACACAGCAGCATACACCGACGTCAGGTTATATATGTGCACTTATGGAAGCAGAGAAACACCAGGGGGACGACATGGTCACATCTGAGGGAGCAGGGGAAACAGGAGCAGCAGTACTGTTATTATGGGCAAAGTGAGAGGTGGTCGTATTTCTACATGTTGCAAGAGTAGGCCAGTCCAAGAAGCAGCTGGAGAATGTTTTATACCCACACAAACATTTTCTCTTATAGAATGAGTGAGATTGGTAACTACGCAACCGTAGTCGTAACAAATCATCTGCCAGACACATTCTGTGCATGCAAATGAGATAAAGTAGTTTAACAAGAGCCTTTCTTCAAGCTTCAGTTGCTCTCTTTAAGGACACCATATATGTTAGATCAAAAAGTCATCATCTGGCTCTAATATGATCTTGGACCAACAGAAGTCCGGGTCAGTCTGTTTCTAATAACATTCCTGGAAATTGCAAATCGCTGCTCTGGAATCAGTTGTTGGAGGTGGTTGTGTTGCTGAAAACATTCACTGACACACAATTAACAGCAACACAACACCCCCTCTCTTTCCTCCCCCCACTCCCATCACCCTTTTCTCTGTAAGGATATCCCGACTGTGAGGCAGTGGAAAAACCCAGATTGTCTCATTGCACAGTGATTTAGTTGTGCAGCCAAAGAAGGTGCAGGTCTCATCCTTTCAGTGATATTTTCAAAAATTAAATGGGCTGCACAAGACAAACCACGTGCCGCCGCTGGCAAAATTCATATTTCAGCCCAGGCAAATGTGGCCAATCCAATATGTCTTCACTTTATCCTCTCATATTAAAACTGAGTCCACAGATAATAACTGGCTTGGCTGACACACTCTGGGGTTGATGTTAGAGTGCAGCGGGCTCTCCCCTGTCCGCCGCACTGAATGAGCTGTTTTACACAGCACCACTTCTATAATTCATCAAGCGGCAGAGAATATCATTCATATTCATAAATTTTCTCAAGGAGAGTTATGGTCCCGCTGATACTAACGGCTGTATGGATCAGATCACATCAGCCATTCTGGACTCATTAACAGTTGGACAGCAAGCCAAATGCTGCTGGCAGCTCTGCACATGTTACAGCTGCCTCTGACTGGGCAGGAATAATAATCATAATAATAATAGTAATAATATGAAATACAAAAATATATATACGTTTGTACTTGTTATAGCTGCTTCTGACTGTGCAGCAATAATCATAATAATATTAAATACCAAAAAAACATTTTTTTTTGGTATTTGAATCTAAATACTAGATTTATTATTGTTATTATTATAGTTCAATAGAAATAAAGTTACCATGATTACATAAATACAGTTTTTAGGCTTTATTATAGGCTTATCATTAATTAAATACGCATGTTACAGTAACATTAAATACATATGTTACAAATTGAGTTTAGCAGTTGCAAAACATTATAAAAGTCGCCTAAAAAACGTATAGTCTTAACTGTAAATTTACTTTTTTTGCCCCTGCAGAGCTAATAAATTGCATTAAGGGATTAAGGAAAGAAACTCCTGAAAAGCTAGTAACTGGATCTTTTTTGTCAAACTCATTTTGCCAATATAAATATATAGTCATGATAGTCATGATGATATTGCATAAGTTTGTAATCTATAAAATCAATCATATTTTATTATGAGCTCATTTAAGTTTTAAGCCATATGAGAGATAGAATAAAAAATAGGATGTTATTTTCAAATGTTAAATGGAAAAACAACAAATAATAATAATAATAATAATAATAATAATCTGTTTTGTGAGTGATAAAGATAATAATTTAGCAGAGGATATATTTCCACTTGTCGCAGACAGACAGCGTCGTGTTATTTGTTTGGGCTGAGCTTCGCCCCTGTTGGCCCATTACTTTGAAAACGGTTAAGGCGGCGGCGCGTAGCTGCACAACCGATCGCTCCGTTTCTTCCAAATGATTCACATCCATCTGCATTCACAGTGGCTGCGCTCCTGCAGCCACAAATCTCACAGGCGCTTGATTTCTTGCAGCGGCTCGCCCGGCGGAGCTTCGCAGGAGATATGAGGCTCCCCGCATTTATTTCTCCTGCAATTGTGAAACCGCAAGTGGACTTGAGCAGGCGGGCCGCCGGGGTTTGATGCGTTAGTTTGTTTTATTTGAAAAAGAAAAAGAGAAAAAAAAACGTGATAGCATTTATCCCTTTGGGCCAATAAAGCACCAGCAGCTTTCCCTCCTCCTCCTCCTCCTCCTCTTCTTCGTCTTTCTCACGTCAGTTGTTTTGCACACTTGATGTTTTTCAAGGAAACAAACAGCAGAGAGGAGCAGGATGTGCCGCACGCACCGGGTGTCTGAGCTCACGGCTGCAAAAAAAAAAAAAAAAAGGAGTGGAGTTGGGGGATGGTGGGTGTGGGGGGGGGGGGGGGGGGGCGATGAGGGATGCGGGAGCGGATGCGTGCGGGGTTGAAAGAAGCCGCCGCCGCCGACTGTTGTAAAAACAGCGAAGAGGAAGAGGGAAAAGGAGAGGAGAGCAGAGAGGAAGAGGATTCAGTGCGGTGCGGCGCAATAAAAGAATATGACGGCAATAAAAGTTTATAGCGTATAAATTTCTGAAGGTTAAGAACTAAACGGCTGTAAAGCAAACACGTCGAGAGAAAGGGGGGAGAGGGGGGGGTCCAGGAAAGATACACAGAGAGGAAATATTAGAGGAAAAGTTTCAGGATCCCCTGCTCTAATTTATTTGGAGGATTTAATGGGACTGATGGAGCTGGACACGCGGGGAGAGCGCAAATATTAGTGCAGGGCTTCAGATAGAGGAGTGATGGAGGGGCCACAGGACGACACAGAACTATACTTACTGAGGATAATGAAAGTGCAGAAAAGATTAGAGAATTTTTGGAGTGAGGGTTGTGACATTTTATTTTGTGTGCGACACATGACACGTCTCCTTCCTTCCTCTTTCCTCCTCCTCCTCCTCTTCTTTTCAGCTTTGGGAGTTTTATGGTTTTGCAGCCGTTTGGCTCTATAGGGGCAATTTTGCAGGGCTGTGTGTGTGTGTGTGTGTGTGTGTGTGTGTGTGTGTGTGTGTGTGTGTGTGTGTGTGTGTGTGTGTTGTCTCCAGTCGGACCCCCCTGTGTCCCTCTCAGATGCATCCTCACAGCCGGGTCCCTAAAATCGTCCTCCTCAAAAAACACCAAACATACCCCGTCACATCGGGTGTGCTGAGGCCGCCTCCCAGGCATCTTCTCCGGCCTAGAGGGCACAGAGGGCCCGCTGATCCTGAACAGCCTTTCCACATGATGACTATGCTGAAACACGGAGGAACCTCGACACTGTCTCTATCCTCCAGGATTCTTGTCTGCAGATTACAAGTTATATCTCGTGCTACTCTCTTTCTGCGTTTTTACCGTTACGGATAGAGGTTCATAGATCCACACGATGAAAGTGAGCTTTTTACAGAGTGTTTACAGCCCCACACACACACACACACACACACACACACACACACACACACACACACACACACACACACGAGTAAAGATCATGTGGTAACAAAACGGATTTGTGCGGGTTGAAGTGCACTTTCACAGTCAGTGACACTCTTAATTCGCATGCTCTTTGTTTTTGATTGTTGAATGTGGCACATTTTCAGAAACATTAATTTAGCAGCCGTACGATATTGAGTCATTTAAAATAAATAATATGATAAATAATAAAAAAATATTTTATTGTTGAATTATTTTGTAGCCCGATAGTTTTACATTTTTACGTATTAACCGGCAAAGTATGTATTTTTAATTGTGTAATTATTTTTCTTTATAAACGTAAATATATGCTACTTGCATTTACACATACGTGATGACGCTGCTGCAATAATAATCGTTATTGATTTATATTTGTATTATATTGTACTTATAAATATATGATTTTATATGATTAATTGGATTTTATTTTGGCATAATTTAATTTTATTTTAAGTGAAATATTTTTGATTTGGTAATATTTAGTATTGTGATTATTTTGGACGGCTATTTTCTATATTAAGACTATAGTACAAAAATAAAATTTCTATTCGATTCTATTATATTGCATTCTATCCAAAACAATACTTAAATATTAAGAACAATTCAGGAATTGCTACGTAAATTATTGTAATTCGGATTGACAGTTAGTTTACTATTTAACTAATAGACGATGACTTTATAATGATTTAAAAACAAAAGAAAAAGAGACCATAAGTAAATGAACACTTCTCACTATAATGTTTATAGCCCACTGAATAGTCATATTGACACAGTGTAATAGGCTATAAACGCATTAAAGTAATAGCATTGTTAGCCCTATGTATTTACAAGTTACACACAAAAGCGCAAACTGAGCTTTTAACTATTATAACCGAAGATGTGTATTTTCTTTATGCTGTTAGTTTTATTTACCACCGTGGCTGAGGTAAATATATTCGAGAAGTTTATTTTCTTTGAGTGTAAACCACAGCTCAGGAAAACAACATATACAGTTTAAAGCTCATTAAATGCATCAGCAAGAGAAGAGTTTGGATTATTGTCACATCCTATTTCCAGTCAGATATTTCGCTGTACCTTCCACTCACTCCCACCAATCCCAAACCAACACCCACATCCAGCCTCCTATTACAACACATCGTTTCATTTTAAAGCAGCTTATTTAGCTTTATGTGAAGACTTAAATAACCACAGGGTCGCCAAGTCCGAGCCGAAGCCCCCCTCCCTTACTCAGCCACTGGCCTTACCAAAGACCCCCGCTTGATGGCGCACTTGCTCCACCGATGAAGCAGGGCTGGCCCGAGGCTTCGCTTGCACTCACGGAGGACACGCATGGCAGGGGGGCTTCTTTGAGGGGGTCAAACTCGCCCTATTCCTCTTCTTAATGTGTTTTAAAAGGTGGTGCTTTTTAAGAAGAACCGAGGCGACGAGGCCAATTTTCAACTTTGCTGCAGAACATCCTGACATCTGAGGCAGTCTCAGGTCGTTTCCACCGCGCGCACGCATGGGGATGAAGAGGAAGGGTTGAGGCCTTGGAAAATAATAACCTGAAGGCGTGCAGGAAATGTATAGATTGCCAGGAAATGTTTATTTTTTCTGGTCCAGGAATCACACCGAGGACGCACGCACCCTTAACGTTTTGTGGCTCTATACTTAGCAGTCTATATGCAGGCTTGTGCGGGTGACAAGAATGTGTGAGAGTTGTGGTCCTGCCCTGGTGCGAGATCATCTTCTCCCTCAGGCAGAGCATGAAAAATGCATATAATGTACACAGAGCCTTTTATGTACATTGCTTCAAATCAGCTCCGTACTACAATGTTTAGATTTTACGCACAGGACGTGGCGCATGAAGCTGAAAGCCAGTGTCTGATGGTACCAAATTCACATCTGACAGTGAGACAACTCCTCTCTGGAAGTGTGAAACACGGAGCTCTGAAAGTTTCAATAAGATCACATTCTAGGTAATATATTGGAGAAATACTGCGGCAATTACTCGTAAGAAAGTCGCGCGTACAACCAGCTGATTTACCACAACACAGTGTGCAATTCAAGCGGCTGCTGGCAACATTTGTGCTTCTTGTGTCAGCGCTGTATAATTTGATAAATTAAATTCGGGTAATGACCTTTTATTTGGCGGATGTGAGCGCGCAGCAGCTCTAAAACAAAAATTATATTACGACAAAGCAAAGACGAATCTCAGGATTCTGCTGCTGCGCCTGCAGGAGCCTACACCGCCATATCTTCGTGTGTGACTGGTCTGAAGGTTTCAGGGCCTGTGCTGGACACAAATGAAGTCTCTCTCAAGGAAGAAACAACCCCACAGTTGAGTCTTTTTGGGCTAATCGCTGCACTTCAGGCCATCTTGCTTTTTATGAGCCCCGGCTGTTCTACAAGGCCGAGCTTAACCTTCTCACAACTTATCCCTCGTTAGAAAAACCCTCCCTCTACCTCCGCTGCAACAGGGAGGATCGCAGCCGTATGGAAAACAGGGCGAAAATGACAATTAAATACCGGCCAAGGATGAGGCGTTTACGGCCTCCGGTCGCGCAAAGGGCGCATCGTAAAAGAACCCCCTTTTTGTTTCTCTGCTGCGGGGACGTAAACAAGCAAACACGGCCCCTCCGCTTTATGGAGCCTCATAGTTTGTTAAAGCGTTTACAGCCACTTTGTCCTGGGATATTACCCTCCCTAGTCCTCCTTACGTGTTTATGGGCATCATATTTATAAAAGTTTACCATGATCGGAGAGCGTGCGCGTAGGGGCCAACAGCTGACCAGCAGAATGCAGCAGGCAGGGGTGGAATGGAAGGTGGGACATGCTCCCACAACTGAGTTTTGATTTTTTAAAACCTCAATTACGTTTACAGGCAAGTGCTTGTTAGAGCCGATACCAATTATAATAGGAAGCGCGCTCCCCTCCACCCGGTTCTCTCCACATCTCCCCCCAATCAACTCCCCCTTTATACACCGTGTTCCCTGACATTTTCGGGGCCTCATTCCCACGCAGCCCCGCTCCCTCCTTTAAGGATGCGGGGAGAAATGAGAAAGAGCAATTAATGAGAGCGGGAGGGAGATGGTGTGTGTGTTTGTGTGTGTGTGTGCTTGTGTACATTTTGATCAGACGCAAAGTCGCAGAACTCTCATTAAGCCTCCAAATCATCCTTCTTTCTCGCTGGATATTGCATCCCCCCCGTCTCTCCTCTCTCCTTCTCTCTTTTCTCTTATTCTTCTCCTCCTCACCTCCTTGTCTCCATTCTTCACTCACATTGCTTCATCACAGGCGCACGGAGCTCCTGGAGCCGACGCCGGGAGAATATCATCTAAGGTTGTACAGGCGCGTGTGGGTGCAGGCGTAAAAAAAAAAAAAAAAAAACAGAAGAAGAGGAAGGAAAAAATGTAATCGACTCTATATGTGTGTGCGCTCGTGCACGTTTGTCTATGTGCGTGGAAAAGCCAATGGGATGAAGAGCTGATAATAGATGCAAATTATCCCTGAGACCCACTCACACACACACAGACACCGGGGCCAGGAGGAGAGAGAGAAAGAGAGGGGGAGAGCGCGCGCCAGAGAAAACCAGAGAGAGGAGAAGAGAGCGAGAGAAAGAGAGAGAGAGAGAGAGAGAGCGAGAGAGAGAGAGGAGGGAGAGGGAGAAAAAATATGAAACAACTCATTTGCGGAGGAGTAAATCACGGAAAAGCCGTTTGAGAGCGCGACAGGGCTCCCGCTTACAGCGCGAACACCGGAATTGTGATGCGCACGAGCTTTTCCTCCTCTACTCCTTCTTCTTCTTCTCCTCCTCCTTCCTCCTGTTTTCCCGTTTCCTCGCTGGAGATTTTATGGAAACGGTGTGATTGTTGTTATTGTTGTTGTGGTGCTGGTGGTGGCTGTGGCTGCGCTGGCTGCCTGCCGTTACCGTTACTCACATCGCGACCGGCGCGTCTGTTGTGGCCGTGAGGGGGGGGAATCACCACAGCGGCGGTGACCGACACTGGCGGCAGACCTGCCTCACTTTGTCCCAGTCTCCCTCTCTGTGTGTCGGTGTCCCTTTGCCTCGAAGCGCACGACAGAAACAAAAAGAAAACATAACTGAAAGCCGCCGGCCCCACCGTGACTCTACCGAGCCGAACACAAACTGAAACAACAAACAACAACTAAGATGAGTTCTTATTTCGTCAACTCGCTCTTCTCTAAATATAAAAGCGGGGACTCGTTACGTCCGAACTACTACGAGTGCGGGTTCGCGCAGGACCTGGCCGGCAGCCGGCCCACCGTGGTGTACGGCCCGGGCTCCGGCGCCACCTTCCAGCACGCACCGCAGATCCAGGACTTCTACCACCACAGCGCCTCCACGCTGCCCAGCAACCCGTACCAGCAGAGCCCCTGCGCGGTCACATGCCACGGCGAGCCGGGCAACTTCTACGGATACGACGCCCTGCAGCGACAGACGCTATTCGGTGCCCAGGACGCGGATCTGGTCCAATACAGCGACTGCAAGCTGGGAGGCGCGCCGGGGCTCGGCAGCGAGGACGCGGAGGGCACCGAGCAGAGCCCCTCGCCGACGCAGCTGTTCCCCTGGATGAGGCCGCAAGGTGAGGAAGCGGAGGGACCGACTACATGGGTTGTTTTCCTCTCCTCCTTTGCCTTGTTCTAGGCACAGCGAGCAGAATGGACCGCGTCCACGCCGGGATCCTCCACCCAGCGCAGATAGAAAATGTAGTCGCACAGAGGGGAAGAGTGGGGGCAGCGAAAGTTGAAAAGGTGCTTTTAAAAGCAGCAATTTAAGGAGGGCATTTAGCGCTTCCTGCGTTCAAAGCGGGAGACAAAAGCGCGTTTATGGTTTTATTGGCAGCACCAAAACTTGTGAATGACTTTAAGGCTTAACTGCCCCGGTCATATAGTACTGAGCGAATCGACAGAGAGATAGCTCAAAGAGAGAGAAAGAGAGAATGGAGGGTAGATGGTGAAAGAGGAGCGAGAACTTCATGAGAAAATCCTTGAGAATGTGCAGCTCAGAGCAGATGTGAACGAGCTGTGTGGTGGAGACTCATTTAGAAACAGTGCTCCCTCTCTTTTCTCTGACTCGGGTTAAACTTTTACTGTTTTCCTTCGCCCCTTTTTTTTTTTGCTTTTACGACTTGCCTGTGGTCTCCGGGACTATTTGGCTACACGGTGGTCAGTTCCCCACAGGGTTAAAGAAGCAAGCAGTGCGTGTGTTTGAGCGTGTGCGTGTACAGAGAGGATGTGTGTGTGTGGATAATAACACGAAAAGCAGGTCATTTCAGTCAGATTTAGCAGCTTCGTGTGTGATGTGTGCACCAGGGCGGGTAGATTCACACATAGGAGTCTCAGTTCTATTTGAAGACACACAATTTATTAGTGTTTGAACTGTAAATGTGAAAATATAAAAAAAAAAAAACAATCATCTTAAGGAAACACACTCACCCACCGTGCGTAAATTTATCCGCCTGTCTATTCCACCTCTCCATTTTTTTCCAGCTGCCTGCCTTCCTCTTCATCCATCTCTTCCTCGTGACGCTGTTGTACATTTAGCGTCTTTGTCAGAAAAGCATCTAATTTAATTTAGTTTAAACCTTTTAGTCATCTCTGCCCTGACGTGGGGATGAGACATTGTTAAATTAGACTCAATATCAATGTGTGGATAGTTTAAGCTGCTGTGGAGCTATATGAAAGTGCCTTGCTCAATGAATAATACATCAAAAGAACATTATGCAGAGCAGTACAATACTTAGTGCAGTTTGAAGCATGGTTTTTAAAATAAAGTTATTTGTGACAGTATCTTGTCCCTAAAATGACAAAATCTCCAAACCTTCCAACTGGAATTTCTCTTTTATTTTAAGGGTTAAAGGCCATGAGGGAAATCAAACAATTTGAGCTTAGAATTTAATTTGAAAATATGTGAAATGTATTTTACGTGAAAAATATCACTTTTAATAGGTTGTATGCAATATTTTTTTTTTCAACTAAAAAGTTTAATAGTGTTTTAATCTTTGAAATGACATTTACTTCTCCCTAATTGAAATTTTCAGAATCCATAAATATGTAAATATTTAATTTTGGAAGTAAAGTTTAAACACAACATGTGTGGACATAAAAAACAGCAAAATGCAATCTAGTCTGTGTATGTGTGTAAAAGAGGGTGAAGAAATGGAGATGAGTAGGGCTGTCTGTCTGACACACACACACACACACACACACACAGTACGCAGTACATAGCCAGAGTAGCCTACACATTTACAATAGCCTGTACTCCAGACATTAGACCAGGCCACTGTTCTGAAAGTTTCCTACAGAAGAGGGCATGACAATTGCTTTGTCTAACTGTCCGGTACGTTGCCTGAGAGTTCACACACAAGACACCTCACTGCTGTTGTGCGTAATTCAAACTGCTTTCAGGGGAAATGCTTATTCAAGATGCTGCGCTCGCACCCTGCCTCACAACGCTCACACACACATACACACGCAGACACTAAATAGCAAATTTGAATCAAGCATGCACATTTAACGTCAAATTTTATTTTTAGCTCTAAAAGATGACAGAGGTCTAGCCCTCGGTGACCTCATAGCTGGCTACAGGCCTGGTGTGAACTTTCAGGTCTGATCCCTGAACTCACATATTAAAATTATCCCCAGAGTCATGTCCGCGTGGTTCTGCTTCGCTTCTGTGACTTGTGTGTGGGTGTTACATGTGTGCGCACTCAGTGGTTCTCTCTGTGTACATACTCACATATATGCACATGCACACACACACACACACTCACACACACTCACACACACACAAACACTAAAGCCTGGGAATATGGATCAGGCCCGATTGGTTCAAGTCGTTTGGATTATAAATCAAACAGGGCGATTAAAAAAAATGTTGGTTTTAGAAATGATTTGCATTAAAGGGAAGCAGGGTTTATAGTTGATGGCTTTAAGCAATACTACAATAAAACAGATTATGGGAGCGAGGGAGAGAGACACAGAGAGAGAGAGAGAGAGAGAGAGAGAGAGAGAGAGAGAGAGGAGTCAATGGATTGACATGTATAGTATCCTATTTTGTTTGAGCCCATAACTCTTGTGTTGTGCTGCTGCTGCTGTGTGTGTGTGTGTGTGTGTGTGTGTGTGTGTGTGTGTGTGTTTGTGTGTGAGAGAGTGAGTTAGACAGTTTATCGTTAATGTTCTTGGCTTTTATTCTATTTTATTTTGAAGTGCACTGCAAAAATCGTATGATCTATACAAAACTTTTGTGACTTCATGGTTATGATCATAAAATAGAAAAAACAACCTAATATATTAGACTAAAAAACCAGGTCTGTGTTCAAGTGCTTTCCCTTTTCACAGCTGCTAAGCTAACAGTGGTAACAGCAGCTATAGTTTACATTATATGGTGTTCAAAGATATAAGCACGTTTTTCCTGCAGTGTTTCCTGCTCAGTGGCTCCCAGCAGTGTATTACTACTTGTGTGTCTGCACTGACGCTTTCCTGCTCGTGCTGCCTGTAAATTGTCATCATTTACATCTTTAAAGCCTGTTATATTTCCCTGGCACTTGACTCCCCGCACTCCCCTGTGTTCAGTTTCCAAATCCTTCCAAGCTACTCTACGGGGCACACTTCTTTAGTGATTAGTCCATTGATCAGGCTCACTGTTTTTAGGCGGTTAACTTAACGGCCTTCCGACCCCGGCTGCAGGCAGCTCTGCTCATCCAGGGGCCAAGAAGTCAAGACTAAACAAGGAAGCAAACGAAGTAAAGCCGTGCAAAACTGCACAGCTATTCGGTCCGAGGATGCTTGGTGCACATGGGGTTACAGCCTGTGTTCGGTTCAATGGGATATTGTCCTTTCTCAGTGTAAGGATTTATTAGTTATAATAGCAGAAAAAGGCGGGCGGGCTTTTACGAGTGGAGCGGGAGGATGGAGCACGGCGGCGGAGGTGGGTTATCACGTTTACCTCGGAAATTTCCCTTTAATGAGGGGGCACATTTCATAATTTGTATTATAAAGAGGAATATCACCCGGCTCCACACCTCCACACCTTTTATGCTATAACCCCAGCACTGAAGGAGGCTCCTGCTCGCTGAATATGTTTTGAAATACTCCAGAGCCCACAAGCTGGAGGTTTAATATCCGACTTAGACAGAATATGAGCCCGTTTTACGACTTTTACCGCTGTGGTTGGAAATATTGATGGATCCTTTTCTCTGTACGACCTTAAACATGAAAAGAGAAGAGAATGAAAATCTGATTAGACCAAAGAATTAATGCATGTCAGTAATGGTATTAGTGTCTTTTGCCGCGGCTCTCACTGGCTCCTGTTGTCCAATGGAAACCTCGTCCCTCCTCCCTCCAAAATGTCAACTGCCAACTGCCATGCATTTGTTTAGGGCTTATTTAATTGGCTTTGTAAAGGTTTCATATTAAAAACGTCTCATAATCCCAAAGGCGTGTCTCATTTTCTCAAACAATAAAACGACGTGTAGTAATTTAGCTCATGTTTTAAGAGAAAAATGTCACAAAATAAAAATGTAATTTTCCAATAGCTGTTTGATCCACATAAGCAAAGATATATTATGGCAAGGTGTGATGGTGTGATGCAGCCGGGGTCGGGGGTGAAATTCTCTGTGTATGTTGCTACGTCAAAAAACGCTTTGGATCAAAGAGTCCGTGTTGTTATTTTACCCGGGGAAGTGTTTCCAATTTCCCTTAATTCATGCCTGGTGACAGCAGTGAATGTGGCGTCGACTTCCCTCTAGTCTCTATAGCACGAAATCACGGCGCCAGTCCCATGACAGATAACACATACAAGACATTTACATCACTTACAAGTTCGTGCATTTCCATAAAGGCTCCCTTGTCTTCTCCTTCTTCTGCCTGCTTCTATATAAATAGCAGCTCTGTGCCTATAGATGGAAACTATGCAGAAATCTAATGAGACCAAGAGACTTTCTTTCAAAGGTAGAGACCGTCCTGTGGCAGATTATATATAGGCTGATATTGATGAGAGTTCCACCGTTTAGCCTCAGGCTTCTTGACATGACATGATGGGATCAAATACATGACTTCTATATGCTTATAGCCACAAATGTGGGTCAATCAAAGTCGCTGCCCTCTTCGTTTAATTAATCCCAAAAATTCACTGTCCTGGAGAGAGAGAGAGACTTTGTGTAGGTCTGTTCCAAACAGTAAATCACTACTTGAGGCAATAAATGGCAGCAGAGAATTCACTGTGGTCCAGAAACAGTGTTTTCTTTCATTTACCAGAAATATTTGAATCAAACCAATATGAATAGATTGTAGCGCGTTCCCTTTGCACTGTTGTCTTTAGCGTTATTAACAATAATGAATTATAAAAGTGTCACTAATGCACTGTCATCCCTGGTTTTATTTAATGGTTACACAGGGGCTTGAATAGAAAATATAAATCAGACAAATGTGTCGGTGGTTGTGCACCTTTATTCTCCTTAATTATGCTGAAGGACTTTTATGTAATTTATTTTTAGTTCAAATTTGTTCATATTTTCGTTATTGCCCTACAGGTTGGACAATTTAGATATATTAGAAGCACGTAATTCTAGTGTCGCCCACTTGTTGGAAGGATTGCCTACGTGTTCACGGGATACAATCGAACAATACTATTTCACAGCTTTCACAGTCATAACTCATATTCTTCCACGTCTGTCCTGTGTGTGTCATATCTGGTCTCATGTGTGTTTATTAAGTATTGGGTATTTTAATTGTGTCTTTGTAGCAGGCCTGTGAAAGCCTGTGTTCTTTTCAAAGCACTGAAACATAAAACAAAGAGAAAGCGGAGTAAATGAGCTGTTTGGTTTCCAGACGTCAGTTGCTTTATATTCACTCCTCATTGTTTGCGCTGTGCTATTTCTGATGAGAAGTCTTTGTTCGTCATCGCAGTCCGCTCAGGATCAGTTCTCCCCTTTAAAAGTGTTTACGATGTATTTATAGCATCAAATATTTATGTGCACTTCTGTGAGTGCTCGGTGGATTTCTCTTTGTTGCTGAGAGTTTTAAGAATGATTGAATGGTCATTCAGTGACAAATGTTTGAGGCTCATCCTCTGCCACCATTCAACACGATTAACCCCAAACCCAACCATCAAGTTTGCGGCGAGAAAACAAGCGAGTGCAGGATCGAAAAGAATGGTGGATTCCAGGCGAGGGGGTGAACAGGGGAGAAAGATGGGGGACAATGAGGTTGTAAATGTTGGACAGGAAGGGGTGAGGATGGGTGAGGGTGTCGCTGTTTTATTCTTACTTGAGGCCCCTGGACTGCCACGGCGTCTTCAGGATCCAATCCATGTATAAAGCGTGAGTCTCCAAAATGGCGGCTGGATAGCTGGACGGACTGCAGGGGCCTCGCGCTGATGCCTGCTGACTGTAGAAAAAATGATGCAATGAAGCAAAAACACTAACTTGAAAAAAATAAAAAAGATTAAAGTGATTGGCAGGAGGGGCTGATCCAGTCAAACAAACAAAGCCTACTCTAGAGTTTAAAACAAACAAAAAGAAAAAGACAAATTATAGCTTCATTTCTTTGTGGAACAATTATCGTGGAAACATTTATATTGTTAGAGGTTGATTAAGTTTACAACAACATGAAACTGCCTATTTATGCCATTTTAGTGGGTCGGGTCTCTTTTACACAACGACTCCAATTGTCGTTGTCATTGTTTTAGTTTGTTCTTTGATCGACTGGTATTTGTTTTATGTTGTCATCCTTTTTTCCTTTTTGAGTAAAAAGCATGGGCATATGTTTGCAATGTGTGTATGTGTGTGTGTGTGTGTGTGTGTGTGTGTGTGTGTGTGTGTGTGTGTGTGTGTGCGTGCGTACGTGCGTGCATGGATGCATGCATGTGTGTGTGTGTTTCTTATGGGACTCCTGCATATTAAAGTCACACGAGGATCAAATCTAACTTAAATATTAACATGAAATGTATGTCCACACACACGTGCACACACACACAATATCTATCTATCTATCTATCTATCTAGATAGATAGATAGATAGATAGGTAGATAGATCATCCTCTTCATTCAGTAACTTTAACTGCAAACCAAATCAACAAGTTTCCAGTTTTGTATGGTTTCATCACATAAAAACTATTTATGTAGTGTTTAAATGATTATGTTGGTTGTCATCAATTGAAATAAATTCGACAATTAATTTGTATAGTTTCCTAAGCAATATGCCAAATCCTCACTTGTTTGAATCTCATAAATGTGAGGATTTGGTACTTTAATTTGATTTGAGCTGCAAATGTTCAGTCCTTTAGACTTCTGATCAGAAAAAAAAATGCATGAAGACATTGGTGTAGGGCCAAAGCATTGATTAGATATTGTAGCAATTTACCTATAAACCCCAAAATAACAAGCTTTGTCGTAAAGGTTTCATTGGGTTGTCTATATTTGATATTTGTCCCTGTGGGTTATATTTAAAAGCCAGTATGACCATGTGAACATGTGAGATATAAGATTGCAGATTTTTCTCTAATAACCCAATTCAATCAATGCATTTCTCCCCTCTCCCCACCACACACCACTAGTAGCTGCGGGCCGGAGGCGTGGCCGCCAGACCTATAGCCGCTACCAGACCTTGGAGCTGGAAAAGGAGTTCCTGTTCAACCCCTACCTGACCCGGAAACGCCGCATCGAGGTGTCACACGCACTGGCGCTGACAGAGAGGCAGGTAAAGATCTGGTTTCAGAACAGGAGGATGAAGTGGAAGAAGGAGAACAACAAGGACAAGTTCCCCAGCAGCAAGAGTGAGCAGGAGGCCGTGGAGCGGGAAAGGAGGGAGAAGGAACTGCATGAGGGCGACGGAAGTGGAGGAAGCGGAAGTGGAGAAGGGGGAGGTGGAGGAGGAGGGGGCTCCGTGGCAGTGGCGGTGGCGGTGGCCGGCACAGCGGGACAACAGGCCCCTGTGAATGAGGATTGCTGCGAGAAAACCCACAAGCAAATGTAGGGAGGAAAGAAATAGTGGATTTCAGGGGATGGGGTGAAGAGGGAAGAGAGATGGGGGACAATGAGGTTGTAAATGTTGGACATGAAGGGGTGAGGGTGGGTGGGTTGGGGTCGTTGTTTTATTCTTACTTGAGGCCACTGGACTGCCGCGCCGTCTCCAGGATCCAATCCACGTGAGGAAACACGAGTTTCCAAAATGGCGGCTGGTGAGCTGGACGGACTGCAGGGGCCTCGTGCCGCTGTCTGCTGACTGTAGAAGATGAAAAAAATGATGCAATGAAGCAAGAACACGAACTTGAAAAAAAATAAAAAAGATAAAATTGATTGGCGGGAGGGGAGGGGTCAATCCAAGTCAAGCAAACAAAGCCTACTCTAGTGTTAAAAACAAGCAAAAAAAAAGAAAGAAAAATTATAGCTTCATTTCTTCGTGGAACAATTATCGTGGAAACATTTCTATATTGTTAGAAGTTTATCATTAACAATTTTATCTTTGGCAGCTGTATAGTTTTTAAGTTAAAAATGATGATGGTGCACTTTTTACTGTACTTCTCACTTATATGTTGTTGTTGTTGTTGTTATGGTAATGATTGATGATTGATGACGATGATGACGTAGCAATTAATGAAATTTCCAACAACATGAAACTGCCTATTTATGCCATTTTAGTGGGTCGGGTCTCTTTTTTACACACTCTAATTGTCGTTTTAGTTCGTTCTTTGATCGATGGTGTTTGTTTTATGTTGTCATCCTTTTTCTCTTTTTGGGTAAAAAGCATGCGCACAGTGCAGATTATAAAAAAAAAAAGAACATTCATAAAAATAAAAAAATGGGAAAAAAATGTAATAAAAATGTTGCTTCCTGCATTTGATGTGAAGAAGAGTTCTGCTGTGAGTCAGTGGTGTTGTTACAGGGTTGATCTGTGTACACTTCTACAGGAATCGGTTCAGGAGAAAAAAGAAGTGTGAGATGTTCGTTAACTTTAAACTAATCAAACATTGGGATACACAGAAAGACGTGCTAGTAACTTCCGTTCGCTTTTATTTCACGCAAACTTTTCTCCGTTCCTCTCCTCTCCCCTCTCACCCTCTTCTCCTCCTTCACCAACTCTCTTCTCTCTGTACACTTCTGTCAGCACCCAGACTGATAAAACCACTCGGTTCACGAGGCCAAACATTTAAGCCTTGACTCGGAAGTCACCCCCCCCCCCCCCCACACACACACACACACACACACCCTCCTCGATCCTCACACCCCCACCAGTCTACCAATACACACTTAGCCTGCGCACACACAGTCCACATCCTATTCAAACATGCCTTTATTTATGGCCTGGTCCTCCACCTCCACTTACATTATTACAGGCCTGTATACACTGCCTTCCATCATCATCACGATGACGACTTGAGGTCGGATCGTTTCCATATGGGAAGATCAAACACCCTGAGCGTGCACATTTACACATCCATACAGTCTGGACTCTGTGCTTGTTATTCAGACTTCAGGGGGAATCCACAGTGTTGTCAGACCACCGCTAAGTATTCTTCTGATTGAGTTTCCAGCCGTTACATTTTGGAACAGGTCCAGGAAAAGTTGTGATTGGTAGTCCAGCTCCTCGGTGCGCGGGTTTGACAGATATGCTGCAGACACGCACACATCCAGTGTTTTTCTCAGATGACAACAATCAGACAAGCCGAGACACAAGGACATGCACATTCCTCCACTGAGAAACGAGCCATGGAGTCACTACATGGGTTTCTCAAAGCAGCTTCCAAATGAAAAGTCTGAAATAGTACAATTCCTTCGGGAACAATGTTGCAGCTTGTTTTTCCTTGATATCATTGTATTCATTTTTTTAACAAAAATATATTAAGTTAAATTTGGGGACTCAAGCTCAAATTACATTACTCTCTTCCAGACCAAAAACAAACAACATCGGCCTCAACTAAAAATAAGATAAGAGTATAAAGCTAAAATGCTGATATGGATGGAGGTTGTTTTTTGTTTTAACACAGTTTTAAATAACACATACATGCAGACAGATCCAATCGATAATCAAAATGCTTTCATGATCTAGTGATCTGTCGGTGGTGGGTGTCTGCATCATTGTTTCCAATCTCACTTTCTGTCCATTGAGACTCAAATACAACCCCTCAAAACAAAGTCAGCAGTCTTTTGGGCCTCGTAAAGACTGCAGGATTTTAAAACTGAAACTCTATGTAGCCTAAACCTAACAAAAAATACTTTATTACTTTTTATGCACTCGGGAGGAACATGTAAAATTATGTGACATAATGTAAGAAGTGTACTTGATGGAATCGATGAAATCCTACAACTATGAAAGTTTTAGCCAGACTAAACTTGATATTTACTCACATTTGAAAGTGCCCTCTAATGACAGTGTCTGTTGTCATTAGATTACATAAAGAACACCAGGTTTTGTTTTGGGACAGGCATTCAAAATGCATCATTATGAAATAACAGAACATGCTGGAATGAGATTCCAATAAAGAGTCAGTGCATGGCTGGATTCAACTTGTAAGGGGCTCTGGGGCAATAGCTTGATGTTGGGCCCCAACTGACCCTCTCACACAGAGAACTACACATTAGAGGCCTGATTATACTCCATGTGAACACAGTATAATAATACAGCAGTTAAAATACATTTGGACAAGGCCCCCTCTAAATGAACTGTGCACATGTAAAAAACAGAACCATATGAATTGTTTGTGCAACCAGCTTACTACGAGCTATAGTTTCATTGTGAAGTGAAAAGTAGCTGTCATGTGAGATGTCATTACTCTGCCCCCAAACTACAAGTTTTGGTCGACGTGAAGAAGCCCTCAAGTCGGTGCATTGGGAGCAGGTCCGGGCGGATGGACTGCTTGACAAAATGTTGTACATCAACAGGGGGACTGCTGTTTGTTTCCCTTTTCAAACGTTGTTTCTTTTCTCCATGACAATGACCATTCTATAACCTCAACCACGTGTTGTAAGCATGGTCCATAACCTTAGGGAGCAGCCTCTATGGCCTATTTTAAGCAGAACCATAATTTGTCCCTGAATCTAGACAGGTTGTCACTGTGTGTAAACCTAACCAAAGCTTTGTTATAGCTCCAGCACATTAGAAAAAGGTGAGTTAATTATTTTTCGACAGCAATCGTATTACTTCTAAATATGGGTAAGTATGGGGCCCAAACTGGGAAAAGGCTCCTGTGGGTGAGAGAGGAGAGAAACATTTAGGTTGGAGGGCTTGTTGTCTAAACGACGAGGCACTGAGTATAGTAATTGAACAGATTGTTAAATAAATTTGCCAATCTGGAGGTTTAGGGGGTAACCTAAAACAACCTTCAATCTCTTTTACAAAGCTGAAAACACAAAAATGATTTGATGTAGCCTGGGAAAGTAGTTGCCACAAGTGATACAATAACTGGGGTTCTTGCACATGTACACACATGCACATGTACTTCCATTTTAACCTCTGATGAGAACGAATTAAAAACTAAAGCACCCATTCCCTGCTACCCATTCCTACAGCAGGAATGGGTGGATAGGCCCTTTCTTCACCCTCACCCATATTCTCTGTCTATGACACATAGGTCTGTCCCCGTCTTCTGCGTTAGGTGAGTTGCTGTCATTACAGTCTCGATTATGTCAGTGTCAATGTTGTCTTTAAGGAATAGCCACTAGATAATCAACCCTTTCTGATGCTACAGGTATCTTAGGTGAATTGACACACTGAGAAGGACAACCTCACACAACCTCACACTCAAGTTTGGATGACTCTGGACCCTCTTCAACTACAGGCAGAGTGCTGGTCTGAGATCTAGTTTTAGCTCCCAGTGTAGAGACTGGAGATGCACAATGGCACAACCCTATCCTATGATCTCTCCTAATGGGGCCTCCCATAAAAGGATCCATAGAGTGTGTGTGTGGTCTCTTGCATTTCCACAATGTTATAACAGTTGGACCCCAGGCATCTTTGATCTTATGTCTCCCTGAAGGACTGTGTCGTAGAGATATCAGCTGACTGATTTACAGGAGGACAGCAAAACAATTTTTTTCTCTGATTGTAACATTTTCAGTAAGTCAAGAAACAGTAAGACATATTTATCAGACTGTGCCTTTCCTTGTGGTCTGTAAGGTGCTGTTCTTGTCTTCTTAATGCCATACAGCTTGCACAGTTCTGTCACCTGTATTGGCCAGAAGGCCTCAGACTGGCTGTGGCATCTTAATCCACAAACATCTTCATTGTTTTAGCCCTGTTTTCATCTAAACGCCACACAAAGAAATGTCTCTTCTTGGTGTCCTACATTATAGTGAATACTATCTAGGACTTGATCCTTCACACAGGCGAGTAAAAGTAACAATGACATGGGTTTGCCACTTCTTCTGGATACATGTCCACTTTTTCAGCAGCCTTTTCAGTGCACTACACAGAAATGCCCTTTCTTTGGGGCCTGGCTTCCTCTTTTCGATCTGTTGGGGTCTAGAACTGCCCCTTACCTCATTTAATTACAAACATGCAATCATCAAAGTCCAAGTCTGGCTCTGATTCAGGTTCTTCTGCAAACTTCTGCCAAGGCAGATCATCTGCTGCATCATTACTATAACCAGTGCTGACTGCACTAACCACTGCTACTATGGCACCTATAGCTTTTGAGTTGGCAGAGGACTTTTTTTCTGCAACCACCCATTCAAAGACAAGAACCTCAAGCTTCATGCTACTGTTATTATGCTTATTATTTCTCAGTCTGGTATAACCTGTGGCTGACATAAGCTATGGCCCACTTGGTGCCAACCTGGTGCTACCACAGCATGTTGACTTGCATCTTTCTTAACTATACACCTATGCGTGAGGTCAGTAAAAAACAAAATGGGTGCAGAGGTTATTTTTACCTTTCATTGCTCAAAAGTTGTCACACTGCAAGAGTAGCGGAACTAAACTGGTAACCAGGTTTTTCTTGTTTGAACCAGAAACGTTTTTGACAAGCTCATGTAGCTGCCCAACAATCTGCGAGAACCTATGAAAAATCCTCCAGCAATAACTAGAGAGCCCCAAAAAAGTCCTTAGACGGATCTGTCCCTAAAACCTTGAACACTTCACAGTTTCAAACCTCTCCAATGCTGGTCAGATTATTATCTTTACCCACTTGTCTTGACAAAATATCAATATTTGGCAACAAGGACATTTTACTAGGCTTATAGAAAAAGAATGCAGCAAAATACCAGAGAGACAAATGGCAGTAAAATATACCAATCAATACAAAAAGAGGCTCTGGAAGTGGACAGAAAAACAAAATATAACACAAAAAATGTATGGATGCTGAATAAATGTGAAATATTTGTTCATAATTTTTACAGATTCTTAAGACCCTTCAGATACAACATTACAATGACACCGATGCACTCTGACAGCCATTTTCAATGGCCAACCCCACGCATGACTAACACATCCATAGAAACAAAGCTTCCAGCCTGATTCATGCTTGTCACATAAGAATGTACTATCAGAATTACAATGCACAGTCAATGAAAAGATGACATTGTCTGTCTGGGTTTCCCCAAATTAT
The DNA here is from genome assembly GCF_024713975.1 of Paralichthys olivaceus. Classification (NCBI taxonomy): domain Eukaryota; kingdom Metazoa; phylum Chordata; class Actinopteri; order Pleuronectiformes; family Paralichthyidae; genus Paralichthys; species Paralichthys olivaceus. The sequence goes on along the minus strand of NC_091097.1, from coordinate 3,195,226 downwards.
ACTTTGATATGAGTCAGCAAGGAAATACCGGAAACATATATTGTCAAGTATCATGTCAGGAGTGTTTTAACACTTGTTGCATGTAGAGAAAATGTATAAATGAAAAACAGAACAGTCTCTGAGCAGCCGGTGCAGCCATATCAACACAGCTCAACAATTTCACATTATACTGTCCAGATTGCGAACTTTCCTTTTGCTACACATTGCCTCCTCCGACTCCCACTGGGTGACTTCTTTAAAATTTCAATAAGTTATGTGCATTTTTACCTGCTAATGTTCAAATCAGTTTCTCATCACCATCTGCCATGCCTCCGGAACTGGGCCCAAACGTAAACAAAACCATAGACCAAGATGCACTTGGCGAAGTGTTTGCCATTTCATTACTCAGCACTGCCCCCCTCTGACCACAGTTTGTATCATCGAAAGTACACTTGAACTGTACCACACATTATCAGTGAATAATCAAAGAAATGTTACAGCTACTTTTGAATGAACCCCAAAAAAGGACAATTGTCCTTATAGTTGAACCACTGAGGGGTATGCTTGATTAAGTGGAACAAAATAACATTACAAACACACTATAAGTGTACCACTTGGCTACAGTTATTTTGGACATGTGTCTGCAACATATAAACCAGTGTATGTGTCAGATATTTCATACGTATTAATAATGCCCACGTGAAGGTGGAGACAGAGACCATCTGCCCAGGGGATGTGGACTAATTGGAGAAGTCACACAATCAAATCCACAAATCCAGCTTCATGAGCAGTGATGTGACGTTTGCCCTTTTGAAAAGGTAAATACATTTTATGGCACCATGAGGACGATGGGTCTAACGCCCAACACACACTCACATTCCTGTGTGCAGAAAGACCAGCAGAATCTAAAGGCTAGCAAAGAGACAAAATGAAGCCTTTTCAGTTTGTGTATTAAACAAACAAACCTTCTCTTTCTAACCCTCTAGCTTCTTGTCAGAAAAACAGACATGGGTGTATTTTTACGCAGGCATAGCTTCTCTTTGGTCTGTTAAACATTACATTCATCACAGAGATTTTATCCTGCGGAAGTCAGTGCTGTGGAAAAAAGGTCATACCTGCAGGTACCTGCAGGCAAGGTGAGTGTCCTCTGCAGCCTGGGCAGGAGCCAGAGCCAGGGAGCAGAACTATTAGGCTGAGGTGGTTCATCTTGAAAGGCCTGGACAGTGACAGAGACACGCGGGCTCTTACGCCATCAGTTGTGTCGTCTCTTCTTTTTCTTTCCTTTTAAGAATTTGTAATGGAATCAGTGATGTGTTTCTTCTTCTGGAGCATCAATCCCCCAGTGTGCTTCAGCAGCCACTCCAGTGTCTGGTTTTGTTTACCAAGCTTATAGCTCTCTAATATTTCAAGGCTCAGGACACAGTGGAGAAACGAATTAACCTGTAATTCTTCGTCGTTTGATTGTAGCGGCCTCTTGTAGCCACGGCTGCTGAAAGCTTTATTGCAAAACGACTTTCAAAATGACTGCCTTCATATGCGCACCCCTCGCTTTCTGTATTACTGATTACACAGTGTGAGTCGATCACTCTGCTTGCAGCGAGGGAGCAGCAGCGGCACACACACACACACACACACACACACACTCACTGCGAGCAAACAGCAGCATGTTTTGCTCTGCTCTGATCATAGTATCAGTCTTAAAAACACGTTGATAACAGAGGAAATCGATCTCCTCTGTCATTCTTATCGGCAACTTTGCGCATGTGCCATTGCGCAATCTACTCCAGGTCCAATCAATACCACAACTAATGGTGTTTTCCGTTTTACTGAGATAACTTCACCCGCGTGCAGCCAGTACAGTAAAGGGCTGAAGTTTGAGCTGGATATTTGTCAGCCTCCGTCGTTTTGTTTTCCAGCTACATGCGCTCAGAGTTGAATGGACACGTCCCTAAACCGATGCCTATTGATTGTATGTGTGAGCTGCAGCGGTCGTTCCTTTTATTTTACAGTTATTTATTTTATTATAATTTCTGCATCCGGGGGGGAACCCCATTCCACCATTGGGCATCTAGATATCATGTGAAGCCGCGGTCACGTGGTTCGCGAGGTAATGTGAGGGAGGGGAGGAAAGATTTGGGTGGGATGATGTTCTTCTTTTTTATTTAGTGTAAATCCAGACGGAAATACTCCGCCAGTAAATTACTGTCGACATCAAACTGCCCCACAAATCAGCAGCGCCAAATAATGAGTTCGCTCCACTTCGCCAACGAGCTGTTTTCCTAATACCAACAACCCGCCGCGGGCTCTGCTCCTCACAGACTCCTCAACTTCTCCCTCCTCAACTTCTCCCTCCTCGTCTTCCTCTGCTCGTCCTGCGGTGGATACCACCACCACCATGTCACCGATGTGAGAGACAGCGGAAGACTCCCCTCCTCTTCTCCTCCCCCCTCCCTCCTCCTCCTCCTCCTCAACTTCCTCGTGATTCTGTTTGTCTCTTTCGGGTCCAAACGGGAGCAGTGGGGGGTACTCAGCCCGGCGCGCGCCCCCCCCCCAAACCCGAAACGCACGCAAAGGCGCATCAGGGGGACTTGTATAGCACCGTGGAGCGGTTCATCGGTCCACCCCAGCTCTGCCTGTCCACCGCCATGTTCCCCGAGCCCGCCTGTAGGATACAGAAGCACCAGACGCACAAAGCGAGGCTGCATGTTCACTCCTGGATGGGAAGATGGATGGCGTTGGAGGGTTAGAAAAGTTAGGAAAGATCATTTGTGAGGCAACACAGGTGAGTTGAGAGAGGTAAGAGGGGGGGCCACTGGATAGTGTTTTCCTAAAAGGAGTTTGTGCGTGTATGCGTGTGCGTGTGTGACAGGGTGGGGTGGAGGGGTGGGTGTGCTGTTTCGACCCAATAATTACTTTAAGTGCTCCTTAAACTGTTGGCCCGGTTGCGCAGCGGCCACTGGTGGTAGCTGAACTATGTCTGTCAGTCCCATTCTCTATCACTGTTTTTACAACCCCCCCTCCTCTCTCCCCCTCTCTCTCTCTCTCTCTTTGCAGATCTTTTATGGCGCGGCGACCTCCATAAAACCATAATTTAAGACTTGCTGAATATTCATTAGGAGGCATTGTTTTAAGAATTGGACAGGGGGAGCGCAGGGGTGGCTGGAGTGTTGGTTTACCAAACCAGAGAGAATATTGAGACAAAGTCAGCTCCCTCTCCAAGTGTCCACAGTTATCACTCATATTCAGGGCTGAAGTCGTCTTCTCCGTCCTGATAGTCTTGTGTTTCTCTGTCAGCGTGGCCTACTAACGGGCCCACTGAAAGCCCATTGTGCCATTGTACTGTCACCACAATCCGCTAATACTATAAACACTATAAATTAGCAGATGGGTTTGATCTCTGAATGCCCAGCCTTTCTACAGATTGTAAAAGCGGCTTTTGTGCCACAGCAGCGGGATAGACGCTGAATGGATGCGGGGCCTCGGAGCATCGAACCACAACACGCACACACACACACGGCACAAAGAGCAGTTTTAGGACGGTGAATGGTGGCGCGTCAAAACTGCGAAATATGGTGGAGAGTGTTTGTGGCCGCTCTCAGAAACAGCGAGGTGAAATCTCAGAGGAGACACACAAGAGTCTTAAGTCTCTGTTTTTATTGTTATTACCGTTTTTTACATTTTCTCTTCTACCCAGATGTGTGTGCGTAACGCTGGAAACCCGATGTGTTTAAAGATAATCAGGTAACGTTTTAATTAAAGGGGTTTCTTCCCGTCCTCACAGATGAGCTATCAACACGTACACACACGCGCACGCACGCACGCGCACACTTACACTTACACGCACACACACTGAATTGTCCAAATTGTTTTTGGAGAAATCAGGTCCCTCCTCATTAGCAGCAGCCTCCGGGCTGCAGTGTGTGTGTGTGTTTGTTTGTGTGCGTGGAGCAATTATTGTGCGTGCTTTTCAACTGTGGAGTTGTAATGAAGAGAGCGAAAAGAAGAAAGCTAAGTCATGAAATGAAAAGTATTTTATTTCCTTGCGGTTTAAGGTCATAAAGTGAAAATTGTTTGGGGCTTTAGTTTAGGAAACCAGAGCGGAGAAGACAACAAGGGTTATAAAATATTATAAATGTGTTATCAATTAAAGTCTAAAACAATCAAATAGAACTCCACTCTGTCACGACCATGGCATGAGGAAGACTACTTTACTTGACTTTAAATCGGGTTTAAAGATCTTTATGAAAATTAGACCAACATTTGTTGGCCTAGTAGTTCATGTGATACAATGAAGGGAAAAAAGAGAGGTAGGGAAATAGAAAATACCACACACACACTCACACACACACACACACACACACACACACACGCACACACACACACACACACACACACACACATAATGGAGGGACAGCAAAACGTATATCTTTCTCTTGGCACTTCTAATCTTTTCTCTCTATCGCTCCTCTCTCTCTCTCTGTGTCTGTGTGTGTGTGTGTGTGTGTGTGTGTGTGTGTGTGTGTGTGTGTGTGTGTGTGTGTGTGTGTGTGGGAGGGAGGACAGTCGAAGCAGCCGGCATGTATAACGAATTTATAGATTTTAATTTAGATGAAATTGCAGTCCGAGGATGATTGGGAAGGAAAAGTCAGGTCCCGGATGTTCACGTGAACACTGGCGGACAACACAAATACCACCGAGCTCTCACAGGGACGCGCGCAGACGTGTGCTGAGATTGTTAGTTTTTTTTGTTAGAAGTTTGGTATTAAATTGATCCAGAGGGCACACACACACACACACACACACACACACACACTTACCAGCAGTGAAAGAAAACCACTGTCCAGATGTGAGTCTGTGTGAGGAGTTAACAGAACTCTGGCTTCAGTCAGGATTTCTGAAAAATTGATACCATGAGACCAAAATCTCCCAGAGCACGTACCATCCTAACTTATTTAAAATGTTCTATATTATTTTGTGTTTTTTTTATTCCCTGTACCTTTTTATTTTATCATTAGTTATTTGGCATTAGTCGTCTTTACACTTCTAGGAATAGATATAGATTATTTTACAAGACTTGGTATCAGACCTCAGTCTGGAATATGTCATTCCATATCACCAAGTAACCAATCAGAAACCAATAGCATGCCTCCATGGTGACATTCCTTGTCTGGTTTCCCTTATTTACTGATCAGATATTTCTAATATGAAGCAGAAATCTTTTTTTAAAATCCAGACTTTTCAAGCATTTAATTTAACGTTGATGCATTGTAAAAAAAAAAAAAAAAGGTCAAAACATTTGTATACAACAGTAACATATACTACATGCACAATTTAAATGACCCAGCATTGATTCTTTAGATGATTGACATTTGATTATACAGACTCAGGGTCCAGTTAAATCACAGCATTGATTAAAATACATACAAATTCCCAAAAGATATATATATAACAAATACATTAATACTGGACATGTCTCAGGACAAATTGGTAAGTGTTGAATCCTATAGCCACAAACAAAGTTATTGGTTTTCTTTTTGGTAAAAAAAAATAAATTAAAAAGGCCAGCAATGATGATTGTAAAAATCACTGAAATCAGCCTGTGCACAACCCACACACAGTTTGTTTTGGTGTGAACTACCCTCAGGTTGCTCAAAGTCCAAATTCTACAGAGGACATGACCTCAATGTCCTCTGGCCTGGTCATTTATGTGCAGCAGTCCTGCAGCAGTGAGTGTAATAAAGCTCTTATCTGCAGTGTCAAATTACAGACGGGACAGTGGCTGCATGGGAAGCCTCTAATTTTTGCCTGAAAAGGCTCAAAAATCAATATCAAATCAATGTAATAATTTATTTTTTATTTTTTTCAGCTCATCTACAGAAAACAAGACAGTTGGAAGCTGCAGATTTACTGTGTGTCAGGAGATTTATGTCAGACATGGGGAGAGGTGTCTCTGCCAAAGAAAGCTGATGGCAGCAGATGAAAACATATAAATTGCGTTGAGTTTTTTGTCAGATTACACAGCCTGATGTTGTTCGCTGTTCAGCCCTGTGACGACACTAGCAGAAAATTTTCCATCACACGGTTATGAGCCTGCACTAAATACCAGCTAAAGCTGCTTAACTCCACACAACAGTCATAAAGATCAGGCTGTTTTTTTTTGTTTTTTACAGGCAGGTCACTACTTTTGGTTGTTACTCAGATTGCCTGCAGTGTTAGTTAAGAGAGAGTCATGTAGCAGAGGAGCAGAAATGTTGCAAGAAGAAAAACTGTAGCATTCAAGATTTAAAAAAAAACATAAATTAAGAAAAATAGCTGCTCAAAATTCCCAAGTGGCAGAGTTCAACAACTTTCTCCTTAAATCCTCAATCTGACCTCCCAGAGACAAGGAGTTTTCTCTTCACGGGAATCTGCAGAGGAAATGGGTTTAGATGTTTCTGTGGCCCACAGACGACCTCTGAGCGGTGAAAATGTGACCCAGTTTCTCTTCAACCTTGAGGCGCTGTGTGACCTCGTAAAGACAGGAGGTCAGCATGGTTTCGGTGGTCTCACTCAGCACTGACCAGTGTATATGTGACAAGAGGAACAATTGATTTTTTTTTTTCTCCTTGAATCAAATTAGTAATGCTTTAACACGTCTGTTGCACACGAGCAGCATGACTCTCGTTTCAATGGTGTATGTGTCTGCTCACTTAACTGATTTAAGGAAAAAAGTTGGACTCTGCAGCACATCACAGCTGAGGTTCTGTACGATATGGAAACGTTTAAATTGTGTAGCTAACTCATACGTGCATGTGTGTCTCTTAAGAGTAAAACAGTGTGGAGTGAATATTGAACAGTGGCTCAGACGGTAGCTGAACCCACAGTTGAAACACATCATTTAGTAACTATACTGTCTAGTGTTGACGCAGGCATATGTCTCATGGGTTTGCCAGGAAGTGGAGGTGGCAACAAGTGGCTGCCAGGTTTAGACCAGTCAACAAAGCAAAATACAGAAAGGTGATTAAAACTTTTATGTATGATTTGATTTATTTACCTCAGTTGTGCCTTAGTTTCATTTCAAAAACTACAAGTAACCAACCGAATGAGAAAGTGGAAAACAAGTTGACAATGTTATCTATACTGCTTAATTTAGCAGCTGTATAGTTTTGTCATTAACAAAGTAGCCAAAGCAAATCATTAACTCTGCAGCAGTTTGTAAGATTCTGATAGCTCAGAATAGGCAGTATATAGCTAGTTTAAAATCAAATGTAAAATATGTTTAAAAAAAAAAATAGTCCCACCACATCAGGATTTTTATATTTTTGTATTTTACAGAACTAAGATTTGTTTTTAAATTGCAAGAGTTTGATCTGTTCGGTTCTAAAATAAATTATGTCAGACATTCAGACCAGTGCCCATACTTTGCACAAAAAGGTTTAATTGAATTGAATTTAATACTATTCTATTTTGATTTGTTTTGTTTTATTTTATTTCTAGTCATAGCATTTCACCCATGGTTCTCTTTTCCATATTGTCTCTATCACTGGATGCTAAACAAAATCTGTCAACCAAAATATTTGACATTTGAATTTATTTGTTGGGATTTTTTTAATTTAAAAAAAAACATTGTTGAGAAAAAGTCCAGCTATATTCTGTGAGCCTGAATATGACTTTGACCTGTTCTACCCTATCTCCCCGGAAACGTTTTTAGATCACATTTTATTATGTTAATCATGTTTTTGTTTTTTTATTAGTTCCTTTTTTTCCATCCAAATTGCTTGAACAAAGTTTCTATAATATGCAAGATATAGTGAGACTGTACATTGAGATATTTGAGCCCAGTCTGAGGGTCTGTGTTAAAAGCCCTGATGTCTGACTACTGTTAAAAAGTGAGAAATGATAATAACGTTTACTGCAATTTCCATTCACGGAATGATGAAACATTCATGTATGAATTTCTATTTTTGCTAAATAACCAAGAGATTCCCACAGCGCCTCTGGTTTGGCTGCAGCTGAGGCCAAATGTCTATGGTGGTTGCAGCAGACAGACCTCAGTGTGGGGAGACTGGGTTGCGTGTTTCCCTGTGTGTGTTTGCTTGCATGTGCATTTACTTCAAACTGTCAGTGAATCCGCTTCTTACACTAAAGACGCACAAATGAATGAATCAATTATTAAATGGTAAATGTGAATTGAACTTAGCCTGATTATCTATATTTCTCCTTTAAAGAGGTTGAAAGCCATCATTTCTGTTTGAAGATGAAATGAGGATTTATGTTGTACTGATTTCTGACTGAATGTTGAGTGAGTGTGGAACTTTTGCCAAATGTATTACCTCTATCCTCCAAATCTTTACCTCCACCAGGACACTTAAAAAATATATTCTATGTCTATATTAAAGTTACTGTGTTACTGTGTTCTGGAACAGAGAACATTTTCCCTTCAAATCCCAACATTAATCAGACTTAAGAGCTTTCACTGTGTGTTCGTTGTACAAGTTTATTCATGAAGATTAACCCCATCTCATTTTCCGAACATCAATACAAAACAAACAACAGAAAAAAACAAGGGAACAATTGTCATTTCAACAACTCCGACATCACACAAACATCATATTGATAAATGCAGTGGCAAACACAACCACTTGATGGCCACAGAGAGGCCAAGAACAAATACTTGCTATGTACAAAATAAAAGAGAATAGAAACATGTCTATATATGCATGTAAATATTTGACTTACATGATACATGCATGTATGTAAACACATGAATACATATACAGGGTTTTGTATATTGTGAGAAGGCATTAAATCATCTGAAACACGTGCAATCTATCTCCAAATAAGAGACTTTCTGTTTGATTACAAATTATCACATTCTAATGGAGCATTTGACATAAATGCTGTTTATACAACTGTTTTTTGTCTGACTGTAAAGATAGGAAAGAGTTGCTTTGTAGAATGCCTCAACTGATATATTCAGGAATATGGTACTGAAGCTTATCTAGGTAATGAGGATAGTTCAAATCTACACATGTCTGTCTTACGTTGAGTGAATGTCAGTAGTACATTAATCAGTGATGTGTGTTGGGACATGCAAGAACAAACATATGCACAGTATTGTATGCTGCATTCTGCACTGGTTCCAAACAAAGTTTGTAATTAATGTGATCAATATGATGTTTAGTCATATGTTCTGAATTAAGCCATAAACCTGAATGTTCAACCAAGTACCGTACTTACATACTAATTTTAAATGATTCCATTTTGTTTTAAGGCACTACAAGCAAAGACCATAATGTAGGATTTAGTTTTTTATAGAGCCATAGTTTATTAGATAAGTACCAGTTTTGTGAGGTATTGAAGTATTGGACCAAAGAGCAGTTTAGATTTGCAATAAATAGGAATTTCAAGTATAAATGATAGTTCCATCTGTATAAAGTTAGATAGATGTTTTAGAGTACCGGGGCAATCAACAATAAAAATAGATAAAAGCATTGGACCAAGCATTGAACCCTGGGGTACACCTCTTTGTTGAACAAATAAATCAGATCTCCCTTGAAGAGCAACACATTGTTTTCGTTCATATAAATACAAAAACAATGCAATTTTAGATAGACCAACTCAATAAGCACAAAGCTTATCCATGAGTTGGAACAAAAGCAAAAGCCTGCTTGATATCATTAGAAATAGCCCATATAAAATTACCTGAACCAGATGCTGAAAGCACATCATGTTTCACAAGAGCAGTGTATTGAACGACTAGATGGAAATCCAGACTGAAAATGTGAAAGGATGTTATTAGTCATGTCATACAGATAACAGCTTGAAAAATCTTTTTGGATGGAATATTATTGAAGCTGCCAGTTTGGGGGGAAAAATCATGAATTAAATCAGATAAGACAGAAGAAAAATGTCAACCTGGACGAGAGTGTCATGAACTATTATAATGCTGTTCTAACACGGTTTGGAATTTTTAAAAAAATGAGAAAAATTCAGATTTCGCTTTGCATGTTAAGATCTTACAGATACCTGTACCACTTCCTGTCAGATATATATATCCTAAGCCTTGTCTAAAGACACCTTTAAGTTCTTTACTTAATCAGGGTAGTTTTGATTGAGCATGTCTATTAATACTTGAATTAATAAACAAAGTAAGAAAATCAAGACATTCTAAACATTGGTTATAATTGATACATATCCATATTATTAGTTCATTCATGATTTGATCTATGTCACTTGTTTTATGTTCAAATTATTTGGGTTTTCATCTTCCATACATATTAAATAACTGAGAGGCTGATCACCCCATATAAATATATACACACACACATGTTGGGGGAGTTTTTTAATTTTTTTTAAATCACCCATTATTATCATTACTCAAATTTTCAGGACATTCCAGCCAAACAGGGGTGTACAACAGGATAGACAGAGCAGACGATTGTCTGGGGCCAGTGAAAGGGCCCCCAGGAACAGGCTTAATATGTAAGTCGACTGTTTTGTGAGAGCCTCCCTAAATTTTGGAACCCTCCAACAAGACCCAATATAACCTCTCTTTTGACGACTAGAACATTTAAATGCTAGTGTGTGATGTGCATGGGGTGGTGGTGGGGGTTATTATTATTTGCATGCATGCACATGATGTACTTTTTAAATAATTAAAAAAATAAAAGAATTGTTTTAAAATTTCAAAAATGTGGTTTGGTATTTTATTTCCTTGTTTATTTTTCCCTTTCAGGGAGGGTGTTGGAGCGCGCCCCTGGTCCCTTTTGTCGTGGCCCCCAGAGTATCTTGAAACACCCCTGCTACGACATGAAGCAGTCATTCAAAGATAAAGAAAAATGCATTCAAAGAATCTAAGCGTTCAGATAAATTGCATTGCAAGAAAACAGTCAAGTACAAAAACTTATAATAACTGGAAATACAGCAGGAAACACAGCAGGTTTTACAACCGGATGTAAACACACAAATCATTTCGTGGCAGATAATTTAAACACTCCAGTGAGATAGTCATTCATACAGTAAAGACATTGGCCTCTGTTAAGAGAAATAAAGTGGAAACATTAGGCCTTTATCAAGCTGTGTCAACATAATATCAGCAAACGCTCTTCTGATTAAATGCTGCTTGATTTTAAGGTTAAGTGATCAACCGAAAAGCTGGAGGCACCATAATGTCCCGCCGCCTCCTAATGTTCAAGCCAAGTGTGGAGACACCTCAGCAGCTGGGTGACAGGTGGACAGGTTGGGTTCGCCATCCAGAGAGAGGTTTTTATGTTAAGTTCTCTGAGTCTCTGTTCTCTCCGCGGCGATATGGAGGACGGTCACTTTATCCTGAAAACTGAGGAGTTTAAAGGTCTTGGACCAGATGTACCATGCAGTGTGAAGGAGAGCGGGGGTCCGCTCAGCTTGCAGCCGTAGTGGAGAAGTTTTCTTGCCCACGGAGCTGCGGGATTAACTGGGACACGAAGCACCGTGACTCTCCTGAATATTGCGAATCAGGTGAGCACTTTCTTTACTAAATCCGCTGGTCTGAGTCAAGACAGCCTGCAGACTATCCTCATTTGTCCCGTTCTCTAGGAGCATCCAATAATATCTGAATGGTATTTTGTTGTTGGGATCCACGTTTGAGTCAAGATGAGAGGGCATGTCTGTCTTGATCTGTCGCTTCCCATCCCAGAGAGTTTGTGGAGGTCCAGTGCAATTTAAAGACACGTGGAAACCCTCACTGTGCCAGGTATTAGTCTGATTCTCAAACCACACGTGCAACAAAGCCCGTGTCGCTGCCACCACGTTGTTCTGATCGCTTTGAGTTTAATCATCACTGTCACACATTATAAACTCCTGTTCCACTGCGCTCTGGAAGATCCTGGCGTTGTTTACAGGTTTAAATGTATTAACGGGCTCCTCCCTCCTGCTGTTACAGCTAATAGCATCCAACTCATCTTTATATGAGCACAAAGCAAAGTAATTACAAACAATATCACGTCTTGGATTAAAGTGCCTTCCAGGTCTGCAGGGGTTTCTATATGTTTGAATATTTAAGACTGAAAATATAACAATTTCATCTTCTACTCAAAATATTAAAGATTCAAAAACATCTTAATCCGCTGATAAAAACTGTGGGGGTGTGGATGAAAAGTGGTACTGGAAATTAGTGAGTTGAATATTATTTATTTGTTTTTTTTATGACATTATATTTTAATGTTTTGGACAAAAATGTGCAACGGTGCGTCATTATCTGGATGTGTGGCACAAAATGAGACAAGACCCGTTACCAGACATCTCCATCTCTTTATATCAAAACAAAGTAAGGGTGAAACCAAAAAACTGGTGGACATTTTTTTTTCATTTTGTTCTCCATCACCAGGTCACTATCAATAAAATACATATAAATAATTAATAATGTTAATACACAAACATATATGTAATAGCATACAAACATAGTTGCTTGTGGGAGTCCTCGGCAGCCAGGAAACCTAAATAGGACCATGCACAAAGTGGTGGGTGTTGTAACAGGTCCTGATGTCTTTATTGCGCAAATGAAAAGGCCGGAAACCCCAATAAAAGCAGAAAAGAAGCAGCAGACACACAAAGCAACCGAGTGATCAGAGGGTCAAGCGATCCTGTGCTGCTGCTTTATTTTCTGTTAATCTTTAACTCGGAACATCAGTGTAGAGGAAGCGTTGGATCCGCGTCTCCTGCTCTCCAGACACTGTGCGATCTGGGAACGTCACATGTGGGCTACTCGAGGTTTAAAATCAAGTTTTCTGGGTCTAAATAACATATGGAGGACATCTGCGTGGTTCCGTTAAGACGTCAGTGTTTTTTGTCCTGTTAAAATCAGTTTGTACAGACACTTCTTGTTTTTCGCCTAAATTCTAAATGTAAAATGGATGTTTTCTATTACAGACAGAAGACAATATGGAAAACAGGTCAGCTTTATTTCTACAGTCTGTCATATGTGCACAATTTGAACTTTTGGATCATATGTGTAAAATTACATCTTTTGGATGTGTGAAATTTAAAGAGGGGTCAAATGTGTCAAATTACGTCTTTTGGATGTGTGAAATTTAATATGGGTTCATATGTGTAATACTTGATCCTTTGGATCTAACGCGTAAAATTGGATCATAACGATCATATGTGTACGATTGGATCTCGTTGGTCATATATGTAAAATGTGATATTTTGGACAGTTATCTGAAGCTGTATCTGGTTTTTGACTGTTCTGTCCTTTGTTATCCGACATTTGGAAAATGGATATAAGAGGCCAAGAGGAGAAAACAGCTTTCCCTCCTCTCCCTCAGGTGTGTTTTCACTTCTCTTGTATGATGCGAGAATTGTTTTTCTGTCGCATTGAGAGGGGAAGTTTACAAAACGTTTTAAAAAAGAAAAAAAACTCAGCCTGCGGCCCCGGGCCCGCAGGCTGTTAAAACGGTGACGCGTTGCCGCATTGCGAAATCGCTTTTACGCACGACGTTTCGAGGCCCACAGCAGCAGAGGATTGGCGGCCCGACTATGCAGGTGAAGCTGTTGTGTCTGCAGATCATGATCTGGTTTGAATTCAACCTGTTTACCTCAGACAGCGCATTAGAGATGCATTGGTAGACACTTTACCATGGAACATGTCTGAACATCTGAACCTCAACAAGTATAGGCGAACGGTAAAAAAAAAAAAACATTTACCTGTTTCCATCACTGAAATCCGGCAATCTCCCCCTCACCGTGCACATAGCGACCACCACCTTCGCTCTTGTTTTGTGTATTGGTGGAGCATTCATCCATGAGCTGCTACAATACAAAAAACTTTTTACCGCATCTACGTCTCAGACAATACTGAGGCTCATACCAGACGCTGTCGCCGTACAACACACCAACAGCGCTTCACAATCGAGACGGTTTTCTTGTTGATGTGGTATGAAAGTGTTTTATAAATATATTATATGTATGATAAGTTTAAAATCTCTAATGAACACTAGAACGTAGAATACTTCATAGTGGAATAAACACAGAATTTTGCTCTTCTTGCCAAACTCCGACACGTTACTATGTTAAATTGTATCTGGTCTTCACTGGGGGTTTGTCTTATTTAAAAATGAATGAAATACTTTTGGAAACAGATTCATCTCTGACGTGGTTCATTCCCACATGACTCCGGCATAAGCACATAAATAAAGCAATCTGTTTTCAACGCACTGTTGCCTTCTAACAGCACGAAGAGGGGCATTAACAAAGGCACGGATATTAATAAAATAGGAAGGAAATCTTCGTTGCTGTGGTGCGTTTGATTCTTTGGGAGCTGCCTGCCCGCTTGCTGGTTTTCAGAGGGGCGGATGAGGGAGAAAATGGCGACGGAGAGAATGAGAGAAAAGAGAGAGAAGGACCGCACCAAGAAGAAACGCAATAAATTCCTTGTTGTTTTTATGAAAATTTACAACTTTGTGATACAAGTTTATGAGTGGCCGCGCGCGGGGATTGGCCGACGGGCTGGTCATGTGGACGCGCTTAACGTGAACATGAACTTTTTATGATTTCCCAAGCGGCTATATTGCTGCTGCACTCCGCTCCGGCCCGAACAGCCGCCGCTGCTGCTCCCGCTCCGAACACTCTGCCCGGGGCTCTCGAGGCGCCGCGCGTAACCGGAGGAAACGAACGGCCCGGCGATAATTACACGGACTGGTTAATGAGAAGTCTACATGTGACTATGGAAACCGGCACGGGGAGACGTTGACAACAACCCGTCCAGCCGCACCCCCCCTCCCTGTCAGCCTCACGTCCCTACATCCCTCCTCCACCCGCCCTCCTCCTCCTCTTCTTGCTCTTCCTCCTCGCTATGGCTCCGTGCTCCATCTGGTCTCGTGCTGCTGTTTTACGCTATACCGGGGGTGGGGGGTGACCGAGATGGGGGACGGCTCCGGCTGCGATGAAAGGAAGAGGGGCTGAGCCGCGAGGTCGAACCCGGGAACACCATCCCGGATGAAACCGTTTTTTTTTTAAATTGGCATTTTGTTTAATTTGTCACTTGTCACCGCGAGGATGGTGGTGACGCGGTGATGAAGATGACGACGGTGTTTTGACGACTGAGTGACAACGGGGGAATGCACACACACACACACCCTCCCCCCTCGTCCTCACCTCCTCGCGCCGCCACCCCTTCCATCTAATTACCATCCATCCATCCGGTCTGCACACGGTAGGGCTGTCTCGTGCCATTCCGGGGGTGCCTGGGCTGCCTTGCACGCGGGACGCCGAGGTGAACTGCAGGTGCGCGGGGCTCGTGACGGATTATCAACAAACGGTAAGAGCCGCTCATGCACGTTCCTCCTCTGGCAGCTGCCCACGCGCGCGCTGCCCAGACCACGCATTCTATACAGGAGCAAAAAAAAAAGTAAAAATTGTGGAGCTGTGCGTGATTGTGCTGCGTCTCCTCAGTGTAGTGCATGGACGCTACAGATGAGCTGTGACTCTTCCTTCGATGCATCGGGCTGCATGATGAATTAGCCCGTCTGCATGAACTGACTCTCTCTCTCTAAGTGGTGGGATTAGCTGTGAGAGAGACGTCCAAGGCTTCAAACTCGTCTCCTGGAGATCCGGGAGATTAGCTCACGTCTTCCTATGTTGTGCCCCAAGCCGTGCAGGGGCTGTAGGAAGGGAGGGTTTGGACATGATGGTCATGAGCTCGTAGCTGGCTTTGATGTGAGGGCAGGTGTGCCGTGTACTTTTAAAACATGCTGTCTTTAAACCATATCTTATTTTGGTTTCTGTTTGAAAGAATAGAGACATTGGTTCATGTATGTCACCGGTTGCTTCTTATCTGATGTGTTCAGCAGACGTCAGGTGAAGTAGCAGAGAAGTTGTGCTTGTGTGTCTCCTTTTGTGCGCTCATCTGTTATTTTAATTGCTCCACTTCCAGATCTCAGTGGAGAAGCTTCCAGGTTCTTTCAGCTGATTGACAGGCCTGTGTGTGTGTGTGTGTGTGTGTGTGTGTGTGTGTGTGTGTGTGTGTGTGTGTGTTTGTTCAGACACAAGAATGTTTTCAGTCTTGGTTCGTCCAGCCCACTTTTATGACTTTGTTTCCCTTCTCATTTCCTCCCTGCGGCGCACAGCCTGTTTTTTTCTCTCTTTCCCTACAGCTAATATAGCCAGGAACCCCCACACACACGCACACACACACACACACACAGAGACACACACACACGTACACACATTGCAGGTCTGTCTGTCTTCTACGGTCTCCAATTTGTCGCTGTCTCAAATATCAAACACTTCTAGGGGAGGGGATCCCTTTATCCTAAACACGCATGCACATGTTGGTCTTACTGTAGTTGTGAGGACTCTCATTGTCATTATATACATTCCCCACAATCCCTCACTCCAACCTCAACCAGGTCAGCTAAATCTAGGCCAAACCTCCAGCTAAACCTAACTGTACACATAACCTAAAAGAAAAAACATTAAATCTCAATGCAGGACTGGAACAAAAGACGTTGTAAGATTTTTACAACACGGTTGTGGTCACCTTTGTTCGTTTTTTTTGCGTAATGGTGCAGCCACACAAAGAGCCAGGCTTCACCTCGTAACTGCTTTCCTTTCCATCTCGGTATCTGAGCAGTCTTACGAGACGCTGCTATTGCTCAGTCACACCAACAGCGCAACACACATTATGTTTTCTTGTTAACGTAACATGGACATTTTCTTATTTTCACCTAAGTCTCATTCATACCACAGGTTAAAAAGCATATCATCAAACTGATATGCGCACAGTCGTTCGTTCTTAAGGCCAAACTGTGACGCATTGTAATGATAAAATGGAATCGGCAAGTCAGTCTGTTTTTTCGTGATTATTCCTTTATCTTTTGGGTCATTTCATTAAAACCAGAATTTTAAATTAACAGTCGTGAAGAAAATGGACACAGTTTTTCTTGCGAAACTTTCATCAATTTAATGAAGAGTTGTGTTCGAATGTTTTTTCATATAGTAGTTGTAATAATATTGTACCAATTATTATTATTCTTATGATACAAAATAAGTTTAAAAGGGAATGAACACACCACAACACTGCCTCTGAAAGGTAAAGAAAAAAGAAATGCTAAAACGCACACAATTTCCCTGGCATCAGAATAATGCAGTAGACATTTTTATGATCATCATTATTATTTTTTATTATTAGTAGTAGTAGTAGTATTTTTAATTTTTTATTATTATTGTTGTCAATGGTGCTCATGTTTGTGGCTGACACAGTCTTGAAAGTGTTTTCTTCTCTTCTTGTCTCTGCTGTGGTGGATCTTAGAACCGCTACTGACACTATCAATGTGTCGGTGTCCTTCTTAAAGAACTAAATATTGATGTTGATAAGACTCTTCACAATATTTACACAGATTCTTTGTCCTAACCACTTGAGAACCTCCAGTCGGCTGCCCTTAGTTGCACAAGTGCTGTGGAAATAAACAAGATAAGATCGTCACTATCTTTGGTTTTAGTTTATTCTTGTGTTTTTTTCCAAAATAAAGCACCCTCACAGACATTCATACAGAAGCAGACTGAAAGCCAAACCCTTTTGAGTTGCTTTGAACAGCCCCTCCACCCTCGCTCCGTGCGTAAAGGTGACTTCGGACAAGCGTTGACACATTCCACTGAATATCACCAACACCTCCCACTGCAGACACAGCGTTCCTTTCTTTCTCTCTCTGCTGGAATATGAAGCAGGGTCTATAAACTGCACATGTCTGACTGTACGGGAACTTGAAAATCAATCAAGTCACATAGCTTCCTTTCCGAGCCAATAAATACATAGATGATAAGGCAATCACAATAATAGTGCGTGCATACTACTATTTTTTTCTTCCAAATATATTCTATAATTTCAAATACGCATGTTGATAGAATCCGGCTCCACGTTTGAATGAATTAACACACTAAGTCTACATTCTAAAGGTGTTGTTTGTCCTCCTATTTATCCTGTTCAGTGGTCTGAACAGTGGAATATTAAAACATTGTGGGGCTTCGGGAAATGAAGTCAACACAGTATTTCTCCCTGATACCTCAGCTTGCTGTTGGACTACGTTTCCCGTAATCCATTTCTGCAGCATGCGAGTGGCGTCTTGAGTGCGTGAGTGTTGTGGCATCTGACTGGTGACTGTGAGAAGTTGGACCACAGATTAGTTCTGTGACTAATGCCTTGTAAGTCCTATTTGTTTAAAAAAAAAAAGACTTAAAGTGTTTTACACTAATGTTAGTTCGGTTAGAGCAGATCACACGTAGGTGGGAAGTTGGAAAATACTCCCCAGCCAAACCTAGCCCATGACAATACCCCTTACTGTATGGATCTTGAAAATGAATCAAGTCACATCTCTTCTTTTCCGAGCCAATAACAACCAGTCATCAAAAATATGTAATCATCTGTGAGTAGATGTCAGATGATAGATTCAGTCTTAGCCTATAGCTCAGTGGTTTAGCTTCAGCTATAGGCCTGTACTCACAGTCACTAAATAACGCTGCTATGCGAACATGATGTGGCAGTAACCATGTTATGGGCTGAGTGTTGCCCTTTCCTGCTCAGATCTGATGAACACTTTGGAGCTTTGTGTTTGTGCCCAGTGTTTTTTAAATCTGTGCCTTAATCTGTGCGCCAATGGCACCGATAATACGCATGGGTGTGCGCTCATAATAAATAACTAAAGGCTCACAGAGCTGTGAGGCTAAATGTCTGTCTTGCTGATAGTTGTAGTCAATGTGTATGAAGCAGCTCATTCCGTGATTAACGTGATACAATCATGCCTCAGCTGCACTGGCTCATGCTTAATTAGGGCGTAAAAAAAGAAGCGAGAATAAGAACAACACAAACGTAGCGGCTCAGATTTACGCATTTAATATGGAACATATCAAACAAAAGCCTTCATTTGTATAATATGAGTTAATAACTACTAATGCTATTTCAAAGTATCCATTTAGACTATATAAACAGACAGGAAACATAAACCTTACAATAATACTGAAGTGATAATTATTGTTGTTGAATAAAGTGATAAAACCTAATATATTATGATAATAAAAAAATGTATAAACTATTATATTATTATCATCATATATCTGACAGAAGCAGTGTGTGTGTGTGTGTGTGTGTGTGTGTGTGTGCGTGTGCGTGTAGTATGTGTGCGTGCGTGCGTGAAACAATGAAGGAGCTCAAGTCAAGTTCAAACATTTATTTATGTAAATATTAGTCATACATCACACATGTGCAGTTATACCATCAGCACAGATCAATATCCGTCCATCACACACAGGCGAACTATAAATCACATTGTCCACAAAACTGAGTCACGTGTTTACATCTGAAATGTGAATTTAACATCAAAAAATAAAAATAATTTCAGATGCAGGCTGCACAAAGAAAAGTGTTAGGAGTGTGAGGAGTACGGGGCCGCTCCTCTCCTTCTCTGCTCCGTGTAGCTCCACTAGCGGAACACACACCGACGCTCAGCCCGGCTCAGAGCTGCTGCTCACCGGTGCAGCTCGACGGTGAGACTCCCAGCAGCCCCGGTGCGCTTCTTCAAAACGCTCTGGTGCCATCTAGCGTCGTGTCGACAACAGTAGCAAACGTTTCCACACATGTAAATGCAGACATCCATATCTTCCCCTTGGTAATACTTTATACAGGCATGTCAATACACACGCACAAATACACTAGCTATATGATACTGCTAACAGTGATGAGCTGTTGACAACGTGTGTGTGTGTGTGTGTGTGTCTGTGTGTGTGTGTGTGTGTGTGTGTGTGTGTGTGTGTGTGTGTGTGTGTGTGTGTGTGTGTGTGTGTGTGCGTGCGTGTGTGTGAGTGTGTGTGTGTGTGTGTATTGTATTGGCTGTTGACAAACCGATGATGTGCCTGCGACTTGACTTTGTTGTCTTCCCAGGGAATGAAACCAGAGCGCTCGTGACGAGGGCGCGAGTGTGTGTGCGCGCACGCGAGCGAGTTTTATAAGTGTGGCGCGCACATTTGAGTCTTTTGTCTCGCTGGCTGTCGGCTTCTTTCTGTCCTCCTCTGATGTAAACGGAGAGGGAGACAGATTTGTGGCATGGAGGGAGTGGGAGGGAGAGAGGGAGAAAGAGGGTGAGAGAGAGAGAGGTGGAGACGCTGCTCTCTCTCTCTCTCTCTCCAAGGTTAGGCCTGGCTGCTGTTACACTGAGGGAAATTATGCATGGACAAAGCCGTGCGCGCACAAGAACACACAAACCTAAATGGTGTGTACGCATGGATGCACGTGTGTGTTAGCTTGGGTGTGTGTGTTGGTGTTGTGCCCAAGGAAACAGAAGCTTAGGATGTAAAATTTGGTCAGGGTCGTTGTTTTGATCAACAGAAGCAACCAGCGGCTCTATTGTATGCTTGCATGCGTGTGTGTGTGTTTCTGTGTGTGTGTGTGTGTGTGTGTGTGTGTGTGTCTGTGTGTAAACTAATAACTCGTCCTTGCTCGGTGACTTCATCATCTTTACTGGCGCTCATCTGCAGATCGGCCGCGCAGCCCCTCAAATATATGCACTCAGGTGTGGGTGTGTTCATTTGTGCGTGTGATCATTTGAAAGGCCCTTGCGGGGGAAGCCTGGGGGGAGAGGGGGGGGGGGGGGGGGGGGGGGGGGGTGTGGGGAGGGGCAGTAATCCAGAGTGTTGTGTTTAATTTATGAGCACAGCATCATCTGACTTTAATCCGGCGTTCAAAATCAACTCCAGTGCATTACGATCAGATGAAAAATCACCCCCCCCCCTCTCTCTTTCTCGCTCATCTATTTCTTTTCTTCTTGACATCCGAGAACCTTGATTCGATTTTCTGTGTGGTCAGATTATGATTATCTTGGTATCAGAAAGGAATTCCGCTTTAGTCCGTTTATTCACTGATGTAAAACTTGTTTATGGATCTTTGGCATCAACAACATTAATACAATCGTATTGAAATACAGGAGTTGTTATATATATATTATATATATATATAAAGAGATCACCTTGTCCTAAAACGGAACTATACATCTGCATAATATCCATATCTACTATCCATTAGCCTAGTCCACATATACAACAACAACAATAACAACAATAATAATAATAGTAAACACAATAATTATTTAATTATACTATTATCATGTCACATTCTTTTCTTTCATCGTGTAATTGCAATAACGATTGATTGTTTAATTGTTTTGTTTTTTATAGGCTACCTTAGTGATTCCGACGAAATGTTTCACTGAACTAAAATCGGTTTAATAACTAACATATGTGGTGACGTGCACCTTCATGTGTGCGTGTTCGCTCCGTGTTATTTTCACTGAAACCCGGAGAAAAACACGCGGCCCTCCCCGTGCTGCTGCATTCATGCGCGCGTTAATATTTAACTGGTCCCGCGGCGCTGCTACAAGGGGCCGAGCGCTCGCGCCCACCGGTAACAGTCCGGTGAACTGACCTGGAGCACGAGCTCACGGTGCCGTGAAGGACACAGGGCCGCCGGCCCCGGGCTGCCTGGAAACCACTAATACATTAAAACAAAAAGGCGAAGAAAACAAAAAGCACCGGTCAGGCAGTTTCTTTCAGTTTGTTATTAACTCGTGCAGGAGAGGTCGGCCAGTGCGCGCGCACACACACACACACCAAGCCTCCTCTCTGCTGTAGAAAAGTTCAACTGGATCTTCGGTAAAATCTCACTGTGAATTATCTTTAGCTTTTACTCCAGATAACAACCGGGTGATGCACGCGCTAATTGACACAGATTATAGCATATTTAGAATTATATAAAATGACTGAATCCACTTTTGAAATAATAAAAATACATCTTCTTTGAATTCAGAGTGATTCTCAATTCGTTTTCTTTTATGTCTATCCCGCTGGAGGTTTTATAATTGGTCTAAATTATTTTACGAAGTAAAAATGTATTTAAAAAATACATTAACAGCGGACAGGCTAATATTTCTGGTTTAAAATCAGATCGTGGCTAAAATGGAAAAAGAGACAGAGGTGTGAATTCATAAAAATGAATAGTGATGAGTTTATTTTGTAGACAGGTGATAATACTGGGTCAGGTTGTATGAGCCTTTTGCCTTTTTGTGAACCGCAGATGAACTGTACAGTGCCCATATGCGTGTGTGTGTGTGTGTTCCCTGTGTGTGTGTGTTCCCTGTGTGTGCAGCACAGCATATTTGTTTATCTGCTGTTTGTTGCGGGCCTGTTTTTCACTTCGCCACCATTCCTCGGACTTTACAAGGAGTCATAAACGGCCATAAAGCCATAAAAGCCCCCCCCCCCCCTCTCTCTCTCACACACACACACACACACACACACACACACTCACACACACATACACGCACGCACTTACGAGGTGAAACAGAGCCATAAAGCTATAAAGCAGCAGTGTCACTCCTTCAGCTTTAATTGTCGATCATCTCTGAAGTTGTTCAGATTCCTGGAGTTCCTTCAGCAGCTCTGTGCTGTTTATTCTGCCGCTCAGTCACAGAAACACCGTGCACTGATTTACTGCGCACGAGTATGTAGCAGCTTTTACAACCAAACGCCAACCATATGCAATTATCATTAGTCTAATACAGCCTATTATTAGTATTATTATTGTTATAATTAATATTAATATTATTATCTGAACCTCTCTCATAATGAAAGATCCATCTCAAAATATCATCCTCTTTCCCTATTATATTTTTTTTCCATAGCCTATTGAGCAAGATGCTTTAATTTATTGTAATAAAATGATAGTGTTTTTTTAGGTGCTTTAAATGATCATGTAGAAATGTAAATTAAAGTTACGTAAACAATAAGCCCCGATATAAGCTTTTGCGAGATACCATGTTAACCCCACCAGTCACTAAAATGATTACCCAATATTAAATCAAACTTTGATTAGTGTTTACTTACCTACGGCGAGTGTTGAGGTTCAATTGTGGTGACTGTTACTGTAGAGGAGATGACGGTGAATACAGGGGAAACACCAGATGGTGACAGAAGACGTGACCGTTTCCCTTTAAGATAACCTCTGTCCCTCTATTAGTCTATCTATTTCTGTTTGTCTCTCTCATATAAACTGCTGTTTCCAACCGGACACACTCCCCGCTTCTTATTCAGCTGCGCCCACGGACCGTTTCCGCCGCTCGGTGACTTTTGCCCCGAACTGCAACACACCTGCAATGACAAACACCGGGCCTCTCATTAGAATACAGCTACAGGCTACACCTCAGCTAGCGTGCATGGTGTATTAATAATACATATGAATATTTCAAGGAGGTCACATGATGCTGTTGCCCTCACATTTGCCTAATTTCTCAGTTTTATTATATTACAGCTAATAACACATTTAAGATAATGGGATGGTATGCAGCTTTAAAAATAAATATGTCATGGTAGAGCTAGTGGCGAATATCTAACCTCACTTATAAACACATTATTACTGAACTGTGATTAAGATACCAACATTATATTCTGTGCTGTATTTTTATTTTAATGCCACTTAAAGAGTTGGACAAAGTTGGTTAAAAGTTAGAATGAATAGCACCATGTTTTTATCTGCACCTGTCATGGAATAGAATGTATCTGTCATGTAGGATGGCTTTTAAATGCGTTGTGTAATTTATGCTGCATGTTACTGGAGCAGGTTGGACTATTGTGACCCATAATAGCTGCAGCTTACATATAGTTAACCTACTTTTACAGTGTTATAAACCCCTACAAATGCAACATTTGTTATAAACACTCAGATCTCACCTGCCAGGCCTGACATTCAATTCAGCACATGTTAAACACGTTATCCTCAGCATATCAATCCCGTGTAGTGTTTCACAGCCTCAGCTCAGTTATGAATGCGTCCACACACACACACACACACACACACACACACACACACACACACACACACACACACACACACACACACACTGCTCCGTGCACAGGATAAATCAGAATACGGCAGTGTTTTGTCAGAGAGCCACCCTCTCGCTCCGGGCTGCTGGGAGCGGGCACCACTGGTATTATGCCAAAGCCACAATCACGTTAAGGCCGTGCTAATGCGTATGGGCTGCAGCGTATATATATATTTATAATAATGGTATTTACCGTCCTGCGTGTGTGTGTGTGCGCGCGTCCCAGGCTGTAGGCCCTGCCTGTCCTGCCCCGACTGTTAGCGCTCATTAATGATTAAACCACAGGCAGCTCCAACACAATGCTGCTGCTTCCCGTTCCCACAAAGCGCAGAGGAAACGGAGCGTCCTGCCAGAGAGAGAGGAGGAGAGGAGGAGAGGAGGAGAGAAGGAGAGGAGGGGAGGAGGAGGCGAGGAGGGGAGGAGGCAGGGGTGTCCAAAATGAAAGTTAGAAAGAAAGGGAGAGATTCCCCATCTGTCCGTGTGATCCTGCGCAGACAGGGGTTTAAACTTATTATCTGGCTCTCCGCTCTGAGCAAGTGGTACTTTTTAATACGCGGGCGAAGACGCGGAGGAATGCGGAGTGAAGTGAAAAGTAAAAATAGAGCCTTTGTGTGTGTGTGTCAGTCGGACAGTCTGCAGTGCGGCCGTGCAGACAAGTCAGAGCCTGTGGGGGCAAACTGGCAGAAAAAGACACAAAGAGGGGAGACTTATTTATGACCGCGATTATTTTACGACCCCGGCGACACAAACTCCGCTTGTAAGTGCGAATGAAAAGCAGGAAGAGCTCCTCTTTCTCCTCTATCCCGCGTTACTTACTAGAAGAAGACATGATAGAAAGAGAGACAGCAGTGGTACCCTTCTGTAAAACGTTGAATAAAGGATTAGTTTTATACATTAGCGGCACGAATTTTACTTCATTTTTTGGTTTTATTTCTGACTTTTGTTGGTCACAAGCGCGTCACAACAATATAACTGTGATGCGGGTTATTATTTTCATTATAGTCGTCGTGTTCTTTATAGAGGTGTGTAAAAAAACGTTTGTAATTATTGTGGAATTATACATAATGAGTGTGGCAATGGCAATTTTACTGATAAATACATTAAAACGAAAACATGACGGAGATAGCTATTGGAGGTTTCCTGTGGCTTTTTTATGAGTAATTCTCATTTATATATATACTGTAATCTTTATTCATTTTGTACCAGTAATTTGGGCCTTGTTCTATAATTTTTTATTATTATGAGTCCTGTTTATTTAACTTTTTTCATGAATTCAGTGTGTTAATCTTTTTCTTATTGCGTTAGTGGTAAGTTAAAATATGCAACATATATATATATATATATATATATATATGTTTATATATATATATATATATATGTTGTATGAATAGTTCAGGCTAAATGTATGTATATATATATATTCTACGTGAATTGACTGATTTTTACCATGAGGTTACAATAAGCGTTCGGAAACGGCGAAAAAAGAAAAATAAAGACTGTTTCTTTTCTTCCACTTTTTCTTCTTTCTGTTTCTTCTCTTCCTCTCGTTAAACATGTCGGTCTAATCAGTGTCACACGGGAAGAAGATAATAACTCACTGCACACGTTGATCAGACCTGCTCCTGGAACACTTCAATTTTCCACAGGCACCACAACCCCTGGATCCACTGGGTCCAGTGCAGGGGAGCGTTAGCCCGGGATACCTCTAATCAATAACATCAATACGTATCAGATCATGATCAGAACAATATCTCCCAGATGAACCACCCATCTGAAGAACACACACACACACACACACACACACACACACACACACACACACACACACACACACACACACACACCTCCCCTCACTGTCCAGGCCCGGGAGGGAGGTGGGGGGGTATAAATCTGCCCACCAACCCAAATTCTACCAATTACACATGTACAAACACCTCAATTATAGACATGCAGAGCTCACATTATAATGTAGGCTCACTCACACACACACACACACACACACACACACACACACACACACACACACACACACACACACACACACAGGGGACCACACATGACCAGTGCGCGCTCCCGGCTGTGATTTACTCTCGCCAAATTCATTTTAACGAGGTCGGTATTATCTGCAAAGCACCGGGAATATGTTTTATTATTCGGTTGCCTCTGGTGGTGCGGAAGCAAACACCCCCCCCCCCTACACCTCTCTCTCTCTCACACACACACTACTCTATCTCCGGGAGGGCGCGCGTGCTTGTGCTTATGTGAGTTTTTTTTTTTTTTATGGCTCTAACAACAGACGGAAGAA
The DNA here is from genome assembly GCF_024713975.1 of Paralichthys olivaceus. Classification (NCBI taxonomy): domain Eukaryota; kingdom Metazoa; phylum Chordata; class Actinopteri; order Pleuronectiformes; family Paralichthyidae; genus Paralichthys; species Paralichthys olivaceus. Next base: position 3,169,060 of record NC_091097.1, on the reverse strand, counting down.
GACACGCGGGGAGAGAAAGAATCAATTTTACGCGCCGAGGATTCCGAAGTGATTGCGCAATCTCACCGGGAACCGGAGGAAGATTAGAAAGAGTCTGAATGAGATTTAGAAAGAGAGAACGGGAGCAGGAGACTGAAGGAGGGAAATAGGAAGGTGGTGGTGGAGGTGGAGGTGGAAGGGAGGGAGGGGGGGGTCGCAGTAGAACCACACACACACACACACACACACACGCACACACACACACACACACACACTTCCTCTCTCCAGCGAAAGGAAAAGGGGCGAACGAATGCCAGACACAGAAGCTCCCTATTGGTCAGTGTGAGGTCAGCTGTTCTCTACCTCCCCCCGTAACATCCCTCGTCACCCCATCCCGTCCTCTGCACGCACACACACACACACACTCACACACACACTCTCTCTCTCTCTCTCTCTCTCTCTCTCTCTCTCTCTCTCTCTCTCTCTCTCGCTCTGTCCCACACTGGCACTCAGCCACCCAGATACACCCCCACCTCACCCACCCCCTGTCGTCTCACCCTCAGCCTCCTCACCCCCTCCTCCCGATCTGTGATAAACTAAGTGATAGCAGCAGCCCGTCGGACTGTCGGCTATAAAACACAACAAATCATAAAGTGCAGGCAGGGGAAGGCAGAGGCAGGAGGAAGGGAGGGAGAACCGTTAGCTGTTAGCCGTTAGCCTACTCCTCCTTCTTCTGCTCCTTCAGCGCGTCAACGTTGTTGTTGTGTTTGTTTCGTTGCCTCCCGTCTTCCCCTCTCCTCTTCGTCTCCTCTTCTTCTCCTCTTCTCCTCTTTTTCTCCTTTTCTCTCTCGTCTCCTGCACTTTCTCCCGATGAGCTCCTATTTTGTCAACTCCTCTTTCCCGGTGACGCTACCGGGGACGGGTGGAGGCGCACAATCGGCGGAGTCGTTCCTGGGTCAGATCCCGCTTTATTCGTCGGGATACGCCGCGGACCACCCGCTCAGACACTACCCGGGCGCCGCGGCCGTCACCGCAGCCGCGGCGGTGGCTTACGGCGCGAGCGGCGGCGGCGTGCACCAGGAGAAAGGGTACCCGGCGTCCAGCTACTACCAGCAGGCGGCCAGCGGAGTGTATGGCGGGCACCGGGCGGCGGCAGCGGTGGGGGTCGGTGTAGGGGGTGCGAGCGGAGGCTGCGACTACGCCACGGCTGCTGCGGCGGCGGCTGCGGCGGCGGCCACGAGCTTCTACCGGGACAAGGAGCACCCGTGCAGCCTGGAGGAGCACCAGCTCGCGCTGAGCCAGGACGGAATGCACCGTAAAGCGGAGTGCGCGGGGCTGAGTGGGAAGGGGCTGTTCGGTGAAACGATGGACGACAAGCATGCGGCGTCAGCCCCTATTTATCCGTGGATGCAGCGGATGAACGCGTGCAACGGTGAGTGTCTCCTTCTTCCTCCTCTTCTGCTCTTTCTTGCATATTTTATGATCCCCGTCATAAAACTGACGTTTGTTTCCGCTGTCAGCCCCTCTGCTCCCTGCTTCCTCCTCCTCCTCCTCTCCCAGTAGCTGCTTTATGATCCCCGTTTGTTGGCCTGTCAGTCAGTCATGTGCTCGCTATTTTATTATCCGTCATAAAAGCGGGTTTGTTTGGGTTGTAAGCTCCTGTTACTGTATGTGACCTGCTGACCGATGCAGGGCTGAGAGAGTGAGGAGAAGAGGGAGCCTGTCAGAGAGAGAGAGAGACAGTGTTGTGGGTGAAAACAAGGAACAGATAAAGAGGACAGATAGAAGGAACTTCATGCATGAAGTCTCCTCTCATATTTCTCTTTAAATACCTTCTTGGTTTTTTTTAAATGAAATATTAATATTCTTCCAGGTTCCCAGTCCAGTTCAGGAAAATAAAATAATCTCTCAGCACCTGACACTGAAAGAGAGAACATTTTCTTTTGCTTCTCCAAACTGTTGAAACGTGTAGAAAGCTGTGACAGCTCCTTTCTTCTTCTCTTATCTCACATGTTAACCTCGCACCGTGGACACTGTTTATTCATAACCCAACAGATTAGATATTATTACAATCAGACCTGCCAAGTTCCGAGGGAAAGTGAGACGCGCAGGCATAGTTTATGAGAAACGGTGGAGGGGGGGGGGGGGGCGATTTGATTTATATGTCTCCAGAAATAAGCGCAAGTTGGCCCTGTTTTATTCTGCTGTGAGCAGAACGAAGTAGAAAAAGACAGTTGCGAGCTGCAGCACTGAGCAGCTGATTGTCTTTGTTTAAGAGAGAAAACGGCCTGTTGAGATGTCGCAGCCTAATGTCGGATAATAGAGGGCTGCTGTTGTACGAATCCCTGCAGGACACTGCGAGTTATGACGGATGAGGTGAAAACAGGCAGAGAGAGACACGGGGAATCAAACGCAGCGCCAGACTATAAATGACAGTCGAGGACGTAAATGGCAGCTGGAGAGAGAACAGAGTGGCAGAAGAAACCCTGAGTGCCCGGACGTAATCCGCTTTGCCTCACTTTTTTGTATTTATGGGTATTTAGATGCTTGCCCCTGAGCCCCGTGCGCGTTCACACACGTGGATCTGCTCTTAAATCGATACAGAAACTGAAGCTGCTGAAATGACAACACGCCGATTTGTTTCCCACCGGGAGAGAGGCCGGTGTTGGTGAGGATGAGAGAGACTAAAGCCCTGGAAACTGATCCTCACCGGGGGAATACCCTCTGAAATATTACCGTCATCATTGTGCTAACTAATCCGTTTATTATTTGTATTGTTATTAGTGTCAGTATATTAGGAACAAGGCGTTTCTTACTTCCCTGATATTAAAAAATAATAATTATACAGCAGGCTCACAGATATTTCGCACTCTATATTCTGCACTGCATATAAACTGTATTAAAAATAAAGCATTCTCACGTCTGATGTTAAAAGCATATATATTTATTTGTTTTAATTATTTTCATATATTTCTGAAGTAGCTCAACGCAACAAAACGCAGATACACAATTTGAATTATCTGAATATTACACTGTACCGAAAGTATTTGAGGTTGGAATAATTTTCAAGGTTTTTTATCCTCAACTTGGAAGAACAAATAACGATGAACAGCCCGAATAGAATAGAATAGGCCGCTCTGAAGGTGACGCAGTGCTCCGCTGTGTGTCACCAGGTACAGCCTGTGTTAGTCTGGTCCTAGTTAAAGTGTAACCTTCTCCTCCCTCCTTCTCTCTCAGGGACCTTCGGTAGCCCCGGCAGGCGCGGCCGGCAGACGTACACCCGCTATCAGACCCTGGAGCTGGAGAAGGAGTTCCACTACAACCGGTACCTGACGCGGCGGCGGCGCATCGAGATTGCGCACGCGCTTTGCTTGACTGAGCGGCAGATCAAGATCTGGTTCCAGAACCGAAGGATGAAGTGGAAGAAGGAGAACAAGCTGATCAACTCTTCCTCTTCCTCCTCATCGTCCTCCTCGTCCACAGTGAACGGTGCCGAGGAAGAGGAGAAACGGACGGACTAAAAGAAGGGAAACATAAAAGAAATAAACTGATGTGAGAAACATAAAAGAAGAGGAAGAGGAGGATGGATGCGAAGACATGCCTGTTCAGTCCTCCCCATCTCCAAGTTCGTCCAGACGTGTCTGGTGTGAAAACTCTGGGGTTAAAAAAAGTATATATAACATTCTCTTTTTTTTTTACCTGAGGAGGGATGAGGGAAGAACGAGGGAGAATAGAAGTCCCTCTAATGTCGCCAGTCACTTAACAATTTCATCCAGCTGCTTCTTTGGACTGGGTCTGCCTCTCTGTCTAAAACTGGGAAATAATTTGGAGGGAGAAGGAACCGCCAGACTGTGGAAAGAGAAGAAAGCAAGAAAAAGGAGAAAGAGCAACGTGAAAAAAGAGAAAGAGGGTGATGTGTGGCATTGTGTTTTTAAAAAATACAACAAAGTAACATGCAACCTAACGGGGACGAGCTGCTCGGAGACACAAAAAATCCTTGTTGCATTCCAAGAAAACCACCTAACTTCTTATTCTACTTAGTTTTTATTTTATTTGATGTCAAATGTACTTCCTATCTGTCAGGCACTTGCTGTGAAGCTTTAGGACACCCCCCTCCCCCCAAAAACCAAACGATCTTATTTTGTAAACGTGTCGTGTGTGTAATATACCTTCAAACAAGCCCATACACACAGCACGGGTCACCTGAGGAGTGTGTGTTTGTCATACGGTGTTCATATTTAAACTGTATAGAAATAAGCAATGGAGAACCCACCGTGTACGTTGAGATTGATGTAATTTTTTGGGTGGGGGTAATTTAACCTTTCCAGCTGTTTTACTTTTTCCAGTATTTGCGCTATAATGGGTGGGTGGAGAAGGGTGTGGGGGGGATTTAACCTACTGATGTTATTCGCCAAACTACCTAAAACGTTCAGGAAAGTGTATATTTTATGGATTTTTACATTGTTTGTTTATGTTAGTGTCTTTGTCAAGTAATTGCGTATATACTACCTATGAGAAATGCTCAATAAAATGTAAAGAAAGTATCTTTCTGTGATTTTTTTTTTTTCTTGCTGGTAAATAATTTGTTCATTTATCCGAACATTAAACATTTGAGGTCTGGATCAAGAGCAAAGTGTTTTATGATTTAATGGCTTACTCACTGACATGCGCGCCCGAGACTCGTAAACCTTTCAGATTCTTTGCTCTTGTGCGTAAAACGGCCGCGCACATATTTACGGCGCGCGAGGCGAAGTCGAGGCCGATGGGGGGGCACGTAAAGCGCGCGAGCGAGCGGCGGTCCGGTGGCGAAGTGACAGGGCGCGCGAGCCGCCGCCGCCGGACTCAACTAATTGATGACCAGAGCAGAGGGAGAGAGAAAGTTGATCTGTCCTCGAGCCGGCCAGACACACATACACGCACACACACACACACGCACACACTTCACCCAGACAAAGTGGACAATGTCCTCGTGACCCTTTGAACTCTGCTTGTCCTCTGAGTGACTCTAGAGCTCCCATTTCACGTGACCCGTGCGTATTTTCTGAACGCTCCAACCAAAAGAGACACAATTACATAAAAGCGTCACTCTAATGTTATTGAGTTTGAATATATGTGTACTGGTAAAGAGGCCGTGCGTGTTTTATTAGTGTTTTTCATAATAACATGTGGAGAAATTCACTTTCACTCCACTCAGCCTGCTGACTATATTGAGCTGGACATGTGAAGTTAGCCAATAAAAGCCTGTTCAGATGTAGAACATGGTGCCAATGTAATATACAGCAGCGATTGTCAGTAAATAGCCCAAGTAATGAGAAAATAAAACATTTTGTGTGTGAGAGGCAGTAAGGTTTGTTTCAGTGCAGTAAGCCATGATAATCGCTGTGTTTCAGCAGTGAGACTATGTTCAATAATAGAAAGCAACTCACAGAGTCACCTCCAAAAGATCTTTTTTACATCTCATGCAGTAGAGTTTGAAGACTGTGACAAGCAGAAGATTTGATTAAGTTTGTGTATTCATTGCACAGGCGTCTCTCTTCTGAGGCTCTGACCATGCCCGGGTTTCTGATTTGTTTCCCACAGTGAGAATGTCCGCTGTAAGGTGAATATGCTGGCAGATGTTCTCTGTTAAACACGATGGTTTTACTGAGACTCAGAGGGCTCACTTTACTGACCGACGCACAAAAACTGCTTTTCGTACTTTGGATGAAGCGTATAATGGTTCTCAATTTTGTCTTAGACATTAATTATGTTTGAAACAGTTTTGAGGATTTTGAAAAGCTGCTTTGTTTTACTTTAAAACCGTTTCATTTGACCATAAGGCGGGAAAAAAAGAAAATCTGTAACAATTTAACTGCAGCTGAAGTATGAAAATCTGAAGCATTTTAACATCTGTGCACAGCTGGACATTAGGATACAGATTATAATGAATCAGGATCACATTTGTGCGCTGAGTGTAAGAAAAAAATCTGCCATGAAGTCTATGATTTTATCCACAAGCCGTGTGAGCAAGAGGCTAACAGGGATTCAAACCCTGAGTACTGACCATCGTCAGAGCCGACGAGCAAACCGAGGAGCCAACAGAACATTATAACGACGGAACAAAAAAGTGGTTCACAAAAAGGATGTAGTGCATTTTAAGTAAAAACATAATTATGTAAGTTAAGAAGCAAAATAAATCAGAGCCCCTGATTTCTCTTATCAGATACTGGGGAAGTTGTTTGGATCAAAATGGTCAGTCCAGTTGTTTTATGGCACAAATATTTAGTGGGATGATTGAAATCTATATATAATGAGGGGAGTGTGTTGAGAAGTGTGTGCCAACTGGGTCAGTGCCTCCTCCGGCCTGTCCCTGCATTCCTGGCACACTTTGGGTTCTGTATTTCTGAAGGCCTCTGCAGCCTGCTCTCAGGCCAACTGCTGGCTGATTTAGTGCTGATATCTAAACTCTTGTGGCTAAAAATCTGTTTTGTGGATTTTAGGCCCTGAGTTTCTGCCTCTTGCAGCACTTTTCTTTTTTTCTCTGCCAGGTCATTTTGAAATATTCAAGATGATTTCCATTCCAATTGCTGGTTCCTCTTGCTGATGCTACATGCGCCAGAAGCTGAGTAATATGAAATGTGGCCTGCAATTCACACACACACATATACATCCCTGCTGAGTGCATTCATTTGTATCATTTCACACACTGAAAATCTGGAATTCCTCATCTGTCCCATGCTCTCGTCGGCGTGCATGTACTGTGTTGTGTGTGTCAGCGTTACAATGAAATATGCACACCAGAGTGCACGCTGAGGCCTACTACAATAACACACGCACACTCAGACACACAGAGGCACCCTGGCTGAAATGCATCCCTGCCTGGGAATCAACAAAGCATAAATCAGTAGATTTCCATCCACTTTGGACATCACAGATCGGGTGTACCATTCCTCTGCAGCTGGAATGAAGGGAAGCTGAGAGAGACGGAGTGGATGAGAAAGAATAAGACAAAGAAAGAAAGATGCACAGTTGAAGGCCTAAAGAGTTTTAAGTTTGGTCACACTGAAGATTAGGTTTCGGTCATTGTAAAAGTTTGTTGTGAAGATACTGGTGATTAAAAGTTAATTAAAATATTCTAATAGACTATGGCAGTGGAGGAGCCTGGTAATAAGACTGTTACACTGTAAAAAAAACTAACTGGTTAAACAAAGTTACTGCGTTGATTTTGTTGATGCGGTGGATACATTTAATGGGGGTCATTTTGCTCTGTCAAGATTTGGGGGGGGGGGGGGGGGGGGGGGACTGAATCTCTGTAGCTTTATGATGTCACAGAATGATGCAGTGATATGTTTGTGACGTCTCGGGCATCGTTTTTGTTGATGGTGTTGTAGAAAGTGGCATTTCCGTCTTGTATCACTGTTAAATATTCCTTTATTAACTGATTATTTGATGGATCACTTCCTCTTCTTCTCCAGCCTGAGCAAAGGTCTTTGAACAGACTGGAAAGAAACGACACATGCGGCCACATGAAGGGACACTCAGGAGAGTTCAGACCTGGTCTACTTTCTCCATTTCTGTCTCTTTAATCGCTGCAATAAATTATGACTGCAGTAGGTGGCGCTCTGAGCTCACCCCCGGCACCTCCAGCAGAGAGAGAGAGAGAGAGAGAGAGAGAGAGAGAGAGAGAGTAAGGGTGAGAGAGCTCGCTCCCCCCGCCCTCCCCTCCATCATTAGAAACCTCAGAGCATGAATTACCTCTCCAAAGTCATCGGCGAGAATTTACGACTGGTCAACAAAAGCACGTGACCGCACCTCCTCCTTCTCTCTCCTCCCTCACCTCACCCCTCACCTCCCCCATCACACACACACACACCCCTCCATCGAACGCACACACACACACACACCACCCCACCCCCATATTTGGACGGCGCATACAAAGCTAAAAACGAAGTACAGTGCAACGCCATAATTCACTAATACATCATAAATCGTTGAAAGTACCCGCGTTATAACGACCAAGAGAAATCTAACAAATCAAGCGCCCCGTGGTACTTAACAGTAAGACTGCAACTCTCTAAAACAACCTAAATGAGCTCTTACTTTGTAAACTCGTTCTCGGGGCGCTACCCAAATGGCCCCGACTATCAACTGCTAAATTATGGAGCCAGCAGCGGCGCAATGAACGGCGGGACGTACAGGGACTCTTCCTCCGCCACCATGCACCATGCGACGGGCTCTTATGGCTACAGCTACAATGGCATGGACCTGACCGTCACCAGCCGGGGAGGGGGGAGCAGCAACGCCGCCAATACCGGAGGACACTTCGGGGGCGGCTCTGTCGTCGGGGACTCCCGGGGCTATGGCTCCCCGACCCCGGAGAGGAGTTTCCAACAGCCCTCCAGCTGCTCCCTTGCCTCCGTGGCAGACTCTCTTCTGTCAACCGCCGGCGGAGACACCAAGCTTTGCGCCCAGAGTTCGTCTCCGCGCTCGGAGCAACCAGGAAGCGGTAATCTCAGCTCTCCAAACCTGTCCTCCAACTCCTCCGGTGGCGGCGGCGGAGGCGGCGGCGGCGGCACGGCGCAGCGCTTTACGGAGCTGGACGACGCATCGCAAGATATCGACGAGTTGCACCACAGCCGGGACACTGGCCACGGCAGGAACCAGTCCTCCAGGACCGGTCACCCGCATCCCGTGCAGAAGCAGGAGGGCGGCGCGGCGGGACCAGCCTGCGGCAGCACGACGGGTAGCGAGGCTCAGACTCCACAGATATTCCCCTGGATGAGAAAGCTGCACATTAACCATGGTACATGTTGCTCTCGTGTTTACAGCTCCGTGTCATAGACTGTTCCATGGGCGATGATATTAACAAAGCCGGCTTAATAGATGGTAGTGTAGCCTGGATGTTTGGACACATGGGGTTGGTGACAGCTGAGTTCTCGAGGAAGCTACATGGGGAGTCATGGTGCTCTTTGTACAGGCTTCCCTCTGAAGATCCAGTAGAGCTATTGCTGCTTTGATATGATTTGAGTAAAGAATGGCTGAAAGTCACGCAATTAGCCACGGTGCTTGGTTTTTGTGTGCACCCCGCCATGCCTTTTTTCACTGCGGCAATTTAATATTTTCATATGACTGCTGAAAATTAGTCAGCAAGGTGTTTGGAAAGGCCCGAAAATATCAGACACATTTATTCCTTCTACGCAGATAAATAATCTATTTTATTTTATTTGAACATACTTGGAATCCTGAGAGTATACAATCAGAAGGGCAGTTTCTGGTCAACCATCTCAGTTTAGGTAAACTCTAAGCATGTTTTTCTCCGTGCATCCGTGTGTAATTCGTTCTACTGTTCGCTGCTGTAGAAGCAACAGACGCTGCATGGTTGCCCCCCTCCCTGCCTCAACTCCCTCTTTTTTTATTTTAGAAAATTCCACAAAAGCGTCATAAATCTGTCAGGGGAGAGGGGAGCAGGGCAGCAGAGCCCAACAGGCTGAGGAGCGCAGACAGAGCCGGGTGGTGGTGGTGAGGGGGGAGAAAAGAAGAAAGAGAGGCCAGGAAGGCTTTGGAAGCTGTTGCTCCTTTGACAAGTGAAGCGTTTTTACGTGTGGGAACTTTATTAGGGAGGTGAGGCAGAGGACGGGGCCATAAAATCCTGAAGGGAAGCTCGACAGGGTGAAAAGTGAGGGGATAGAGAGGCTAGTGTTGGTGAGGGCCGGTTAAAAAACAAAACAAGAATGTGACTAATAAAAGCATTTTAAAAACACGGGCTGTGGAGTGAGAATAGAAGGAATAAAATGTGAAGAATGGCTGCTGCTGATTCCGATCAAACTGGACGGAATCTGTCGTCTGTGTCGTGAGGTGTAAAGCGTCTTTTGTGCAGTATAATGCCCCGTCAGAGATGTGTTGTTGCAGTCGAATTTAAGAGCGTAATTTGTGGTTGTGTTGGTGCATTTTATTGCGCTGTGATACAAGGTGTTTGTGCGTCCACTCTCTGTGTGCATTCCTTTAAAAAAAAGAATAACCCCCCGTTTATATCACGTTTGCCCCCCTTTTCTTGTCCGCTTGAAACCCTCAGATATGACGGGCCCCGACGGGAAACGGGCGCGGACGGCGTACACCCGCTACCAGACCCTGGAGCTGGAGAAGGAGTTCCACTTCAACCGATACCTGACACGGCGGCGGCGCATCGAGATCGCGCACACGCTCTGCCTCACGGAGCGGCAGATCAAGATCTGGTTCCAGAACCGGAGGATGAAGTGGAAGAAAGACAACAAACTGAAAAGCATGAACCTCGCCACCGCTGGCAGCGCCTTCCAACCGTAAAGAAAAAATTAACCCATTCAAAAACATCCATCCGTCCATGTCTTTGGAAAGGTTACGGCCATGACGCACAGGCTTCCCAACAAACTGTAGCAAGGCCATGAAGAAAAGAAGAGACGCCAGTGGAGAGTGGAGGTGAAAGACGTGATGAAGAAATGTGTGTCACAAACAGATTCCACACCGAGATTTCAAAAACACTTCCTACTACCACCTGAGTACTGTACAACAGCGCAGCACTTTTTATTTGTCCGGCATGTTGGTCTTTGGTGTTTTAGGGCAACGTTAAAAAAAACTGTGGTACTTGCTCTTGTAAAAAAAAAAGAAGAAGAAACAAAAAGAATCGTAGTGTACCTGTATGTCTATGTCGTTTTTAAATTAGTTGTCCAGTGGAGAGGAGTCGAGGATGAATATGCTACCTAACATACGTCCTACCTTACAACCTTACTACCTACCTGTTGTTTAAGGTCTAAATGTCGTTGTGTGTGTCGAGTGCGGTGTTTTGTAATTGACAAAGTGCTTTCTAGAAAAGTCAGCATGTGAGCTCTTATTCGTAAGTTATTCACTGCCCAGCAACAGTAAATATATCGGCCGCTCCCTTCCTCCCACTCTGTCGGCGACTTCTCATCCAGATCTGCTCCAGTTTTCACTGAGCGGGGGAGCTGGGAAGGTGTGAGGGTCAGCTCGGTCTACATCTCCGTATCCACACATAATGTTGTGTATTACTCTAAAAAATGTAACTGTATATTATTATTATTGTAATTATTGGATTCATGTTCCAGAAAGGATGTATATAGATATTGACATTTTTAAATGTACCCATGCAGTTCACTATTTGTACTCGCTGTGTGTGAGAGGATGTGTGTGTGCGTGTGAGTGTGTACGTGTGTGTGTGTGTGTGTGTGTGTGTGTGTGTGTGTATGCGTGCGTGCGCATGTAAGGGAAATGGCTACCGTCCTGTAAGGCCTGTGAGCTTTCTGCCAATAAGCTTTTTGTATTTGTTTGTAACTTGGAGTAAAACAAACAATAACTAGGAGAAAAAGAAAGAAAGAAAACAAATAAAGTTCCTCATACTCGTCATGAAATGTAGACAGTTGCTTATGTGCCTAACTGCCTCACAAATGACTCTGGGGATGGAAAGAATGACAGCTAAAAAGTTTTAGGAACCTTCAGGTCGTGCTGGAGCTGCGTCTTAGTTCGAAAACCAAGTGAAACAAGTGCCTGCGCCAGTAACCGCTTTGAATTAACTGTGAATCATATTTCTGTGTGTGAAGGTGTCAGGTAATAGCAGCAGCTATGAACTGACAAGCTCTGAACTCAGTGTCTCCCTAAGTGTATCCGTCTGAAAAAAGGTGCAAGTGTTATAATGGGTCGGCGCCATATGTGGGTCTGACTCTAATTCTCGCAAAATATCAACTTCCACTATACTCCAGTGCCTTACGCATGCTTTTCTTGTGTAATATTTACCAAATCTAAACAGTACTTCCATTCACCAATTTTCATTTTATAGTTCTATTAAAGAAATTCATAGGGGAAAATCACATAAACACACTAGAGGCCTGTCCTCAAAACCGTCCAGCCCTCGATTGAACCCTGAACGCAACATTTCCAAGGCGACAGCAGCATCACAGCGCAGAGCTCACTAATTACTAAACATGCCCACACAAACACGCACACACACATGAGTGGAGAGCAGACGCACGCACATGCCAATTTTATCTCTGCTGACCAAGCCTGACAAGACAACAAACTACCCGCCGTGGACAGATTGGTCACTTTACTCTAAACGGCCTTTCCTTTCCGCCCGAACCGGCGGCGACACTCGGTCTAATCAGGTTACCGTCTCCCGGTTTCCAACTGTAAACAACCAACTGAACTTTTAAACTCACCGACTGATGCTGGTGCACGGTCCCTGATCATACGGCTCTGTTTCTGAGCTGATTGTTGGTTGGGGTTGAGGGGGGCAAGGTCCTGCTCCGAGCCTCATCTGGACGCAGCCTCTGTCTCCTGCCTCCTCTGTGTGTGTGTATGTGTGCTGGGATATATTTTTAAAGCTATCCCTTCTGCTTTGGGCCAAACTATAAAAAAGAAGGCAGCTTTGACATTTACATGTCAAACGGATGAGGCTTTTTATCTCCAAGTTGGACCGTAAAGATCGGGCCTGGCCTCAGACTGATACCTCTCACTGGCTCTCCCCTGGTCACGTGGGGTCCATAAAGTTAGTTTTATGGTTTTGGGGAGTTGACAATGTACTATATATTTCACATTCTAGAAAGCAAGTGACGGTTTAACGGCTTCGCGGGGATCCTAAAGGGGTCAGTAAAGTAGAGACAGAGCGGGAGAGGGAGGGAGTGTGTGTGTGTGTGAGAGTGAACAGGCCACTACCACCGGCCGCTGGTCCTGCTCCGGTTCACACGCGGAGCCCGGCAAGCTCTGGTGTGTGCCGCTCTGGACGCTGAGAAAAGCCGGTACATGGAAAGGGCCAGGACGCACAGTAAGTACTGTTTGAAGGCTGCCTGTAAGTGGGGGATAAGTAGAGAATGAAAGGGGGAGGGGTGAGAGAGAGCTGTGCAATTACCATGTCACTCACTCACTGTGTAGTGCTGCTGTATTAACCCGCTGGCGGAATGCCGCAAAGCTCCGGTTTGTTTATGATATTTGAGAGTTGCTGTTGTGACCGGTCCGGGCCGCGCGGGACGGTGTTGGCGACTGAGATGGAGGGAGATGTTTTACATCTGTGCAGCCCATCACCCCCCACCCCCCGCCTTAACACACTCACACACGTTTGTGTGTGTTTTACTGTGTGCGTAATGATGGCTGTGCGTAATGGCGCGCAGGCACATAGGGGGCCTGCTGTAGGTGGTTTTCTTCGTGAAGAGCTTGTTCGCAGTAAAACACTGTACGTACACATTCGTACAGCGATTGTGAACCAATGTATCTCTGTGCACGAGCGCGCGCGTTTGTGTGTGTGGCATTAAAAAACGGTAGAAGGAATAGGCCAGAGAAAGATTCGGGACTAATACATGGCTCTACCATGAGGTTTTTCTTTGTTAACTTTTAATGTGGATGTTGTTGGAGTGCTTGGATTTACAACCACTGAACGGCTGATGAACTGATTTAAATTTAAATTGATCGGTTGTTCTTCAAGTGATTTTATAAAGGCTTGAAACTGATCCAACTATTATGCCCCCTCCCCTTCTGGATCAGAGAGAAAACACATCGTAATCTTGTTGTGAAGTGAAGGCATATTCCTCCCCAATGGCTTTTTTTGCATCTGTATTTTTTGGAAAGGAAACGTTTGATATCCTTGAGGGTTTTTTTTTTCATTTTTACGCACAAGATGGCTGTGCGTAAAAATGGCATCAACAATGATAACATTACCAAAACGAAAATGGACAAGGACACACACACATACAGGGAGAAAGAGAGAGAGAGAGAGAGAGAGAGAGAGAGAGAGAGAGAGAGAGAGAGAGAGAGAGAGAGAGAGAGGGCCTGATGTTCGTCCTTGGGTACAAGAAAATCTTTGTCCGTCTCTCGCCCTTGTATTTTCCAGGCAGGATGGGTGTGAGTGAAAAAGCGTCGCTCACACAAACATTCCCAAGGCCCAGCATCAGTGTCCTTGCGGGTTATTTCATGTCAGAGCTTTGACCTGTTCTACACACACGCGCGCACTGTATATCTGCTCAGCTCCATCGCATTTTGATCGCCAAGTGTAAACCAAAAGTTACGCTATAAATGATACACAATTACTCACTAACATCCACCGATGCACACAAACCCCAGAATTAGCGATGTAATATTGTGACCAACATCAGTCACACGTTATGAAAGAGTAATGAAATCACGTGGCACGGAAACATCCGGTGTGACATCCTCTGTGTAGCAGAAGACACAAGAGACTCCCTTACTGCGCAGTGCTGCGGTCCTTCAGTTTAACAGCCTGAGGCTCACACTCAACACACAAATACACATTTAAAAAATATATATTAGCGAAACCAGTTCCAGCACACCGGGCTGAACGGTATCAAATATTAACGGGATTTTCTAAAGTAATAGCACTAATAATGAGGCCAGATGACAACAAAAATCTGCCTCGAACAACCCGAGGCAACATTTAAACAAGTTAGTCCAAAAACAGCAGTGAAACATATAGCACTAATAAAACGCTACCACCAATAAAACATGATAACATCCATAAAAAATTACGTTTGGGATCACAGTGTGAACGCACATCCCAGACTGAGCCACTGAAGAACATCCAAGGAAACACGTCTGGGATCAATACATCCGCGTTAGAAAGCAGCAGTGAGTGGTTTTTTTTTCCTTAAAAAAATATAAAGCTACTGATGAGAAATATACCATCGTCTCTTATAAAGCCTAAACTATAATGCTAATCTTATTTGTATTTACTAAATCCGTGCCTGTCCTACTTTTCAATAAATGTGATTTATTTTTATATATTCCTTTTTATTAACTTTCTCAAGTCGTTTTTTTTTCAATACAGTATGAGCCCTAAACTAAAGTGTCCGCACAGTAGCACATGTGTATACACAGCGTACATGTAAGTATGGTGAGTGACAAGCCTACAGATAATCCTCTGTACTGCGCTAATAAGAGAGGATCTTGCTTTCGGAAGTTCCCTCTCTGCTCTCAAACTCTCATTTGTTATGTTCACGTTACATGTGAAACCGCGCAGTCCGCTTCTATGCGTTTTCATCCTGGGGATTCCAGGCGCTGCCCTCCGCCATCGCAATGATTTTTCAAAAAGTTCACAAGAATGTGAACTCGGAGCCATGTTCGGGATACCATAAATTATTCAGACACCGGGGGAGAAGGAAAAACACGAGGGAAACCCCTCTTCTTTTTCTGTAAAGTTTGTTCTGGGCAATCATGGGAAACTGGTTTATATCACTCCAACATATGCGTTCAACTTTTTCCAATTTAACTGAAAAATGTAAAAAGACGATTAAAACCTGTTTTTATCAGAATATATTTAGGTTGTCCGTGACAACAGTCAGAGGTTATACAAAATTAAAATAATAAATTACAAAACAAAAATATTTACTTGATTAATATCAAATGATTAAATTTAGCTTAAAATAATGTCTTAGGTTTTTCTGATTTAATTTTCCAATGATTGTGATAATTATAATCCTACAGTGTCATGGATGCCGTTCTAAAACGAACTGCTACGACTACTTCTACTACAACAACTACTACTACTACCACTACCACTACTAGTAATAATAATAATTATTATTATTATATTCATAATAATAATTACAACAATGAAAAGAATTCGTCTTTTATGTTGAGTGAGGCATCAGATACATGTTTTTTGTGTATGCGTACGGTGTAGTCTTTTTTCTAGCGTGACGAAAATGCGTATTTGCGTTGCAAGATAACATTTCATCCCCAACCATACAGACAAATGTGTGTGCGTGTGTGTGTGTGTGCAGGGGTCTTTGAGGAAGTTTCAGTTCAGTAAACAGGAAGGCGAGAAAACTCCCCATTTCATTTTTCATCTACTTCCTCCTTTTAATGATGACACCCCCCCCCCCCCCAACACACACACACACACACACACACACACACACACAAACACACAAACACACACACACACACACACACACACGCACAGTGTTCCTCTCCTTGTGGGATACAGTAAAGTGAGAGGCTGTGACATGGGAAGGCGCAGCAGCAGATCTCTGTATGGGTTCTTTTGTATTTGGTGTGTGTGTGTGTGTGTGTGTGTGTGTGTGTGTGTGTGTGTGTGTGTGTGTGTGTGTGTGTCATTGTCATCTGTTTCCCGTTTATGTACACAGGGCAGAGCCGCCTCTCCTCGGCATTATGTGTATAATGTGTATTATATGTGGTGGCTTGCTGCTGCTTTGAACCTGCCCGGGCTGTCAGGAGGCGCTGAGTTTGGCTTCACAGTCTCTGTGCTGGTGATGATGAGTGGGGTGAGTAACTAACGCGACGGGCCCTGTTCTTTCCATTGCAAAGGTGTGCGCCTGTGTTAGTGTGTGAGGGACACGGCGGCTTTGTGTGGGAGTGTGTGGGGTGTGTTTTGGTGTGTTTAGTGGGTTTGTTGGAAGGGCACGAGACAGCTGAAACCGAAAGACACAGAAAAAGAGTGGGGGGGGGGGGAAGTGAGCAACAGTTTGATCAGGTGATTTCTGTAAGTTTGGCACAATGACTGTGTGAAGTCAGTGGAGTGGATCTATTCACAGGGACATTGTGAAGCCATAACACAGAAAGCCTGTACTCGACCCCTACAACCACACACACATACACACACACACTCTCTCTCCCTCTCTTCCTCTCTCCCTCTCCCTCTCTCTGTGGACTCTCTCCTCTCTGCGTTAAAATCGGCATTTGCGGAGCGATATCGTCTCGTGCATACTGATTGGGGTGAACCGCGCGGCCACGCTTCATGAATAATGCACGAGGAGAAGTCACCGCGAGGTCAGCAGACAGGCTCGAGCCACGCAGGCGCGGGAGAGGGGAGAGAGCGCACGCACGCAGCGCGACATCGTTCCATTGTGCGCGTGTGTTTACTCCATCAACAACATGGGAGAAAGGAAAGGAACACCGTCTGCTTTCTAAATGTATTCGTCTCCATGTCGGTGCGTCTCATTCCCGACTCAGAGGGGAGGCACGTTTCACCCAGACCAACACAAACTTCCATGATTTTAATCAGACTGACTGCGTAAAACATAATCTATGATAAATATAAATATAAATATACATTTTGTCATGTCATAATCTTGATGTGGTTATATTTTTTAAGATTCCAGACAGGCTTGAAGAACAAATAATATAGATCCTATGCTATATATTTATGTTTATGTTGTTTGTCTTGAAATAGAGTAAAAAATGTGCAAGCCAAACTCTGAATGTCCTATTTTACAATGATTTGTACGAAACTGGTAAATAAGAAAATGCACTATTCTTTGTCTATAAATTTAAATAGTCATACTATATATTTTAATAAAGAGGCATTTTAAATTATAAATGCAACAATAGTTGCATCTTTATAACGAATCAACAAATCTACGTGTTTAATTGATTAATTAATTAATTCATGTCTGTCATTGGATCTATAATCTGTTCAAATTATTTTAATTACAGTCTTTAAATAAACAATAATATATATATACACAATCTGTAACATATTTGAGAAAATACGACATCTAAAAAACGTTTGTTAAATAGTAAAACGCATTTTTAACACTTAAATTCATATTCAGTTGCATGAATAGACGACTAACATAACCTGATAACGATAAGGAACACCCTGACAGATTAATAACCTCACCATTATTTATCTTGTCACAGTCTGTCATTTAATACCCAGGATGCTTCCTGACTGACACGCGCTCTGCTGCTCTCTGTGACATCACACCCATCAAGTGATTTCCGTCACATGACTTCCATGTGACACCTGTAGTAAAAGTCCTGCGGTTTTTACATCAGCGCATAATCACACTGGACCTCATGTGTTTGCAGTGTTTTATCAGCGGGACTTTATTCCTGCTCTGAAGATAAAAGCTGCTGAGATATGATTTGTTTGCCTTGACGCTGAGATATGAGAAGTTGATTACTTTGAACCTATTCAATTCTACTTAGGGGATTCTTTCAGGATATGTAAACACTCTATAGTTAACTTAAAAATCAATGTTGTTTCATTAACATGAATAGATTATAATTTTAATATGCAACTGGTACATAGTTTTGATGCAAATCCAACATGCTTTTTAAAGTGGACAGATAACATACGCTGCTCTTAGACCTCTTAGACTTAGATTAATCTACCACTACCCCAGATAGCATATGGATGTGAGGCACTTCAGGCCATGATGAGGCACTTCGGGCCCTCTTGTGGCCCAGATAAAATGGATGTGAGCCTAAAGTAGCCCACTTGTAAAGTAGCAAATTTGGCCCAAATACCCCAAAACAAATGTGGGCATGATTTTAAAATATGCAGTACTGTTGGCAAGGTGTAATCTGGATGTGAAACTAAAGAGCTCATGTGGTAAATAGTGAATATGTCCCAAATAGCACCAAACTAACTTAAGCCACCGTTGGCACCTTTGGTTGACATGTGGTTTTGCTATGGCTTACTTGTGGCCTGGATCCGGCAAACGGGAGCGGACCGATCTAACGCCACCATTCCACGCAGTATGTGGGCTGGATGACAGTGTTTGGTGTGGGACAAAATTATTTTGCTATGATGGGACTGCTGTACATGTGCATGATGTATTCCATCAGCCATTACACAGCACAATGCCCCAGCACCCACAGTCATACACCAAAATCTATATATGACAAAAGAACTGCTGCACATTGGAGTACAAATGGACAAATTACACAATAAAACAACCTTGAGCCTATCTTTATACTGTATACCTCTGGAGAAAAACCCGCCCTGTATATGAAGTATTATTTTTATCTATCTGTTGTCTATATAGTGTTTCTATTTGTATTCATATTGTTATTCTTATCTTAATTATTACATGATAAGCTGCTTTAATAGTAGGCCTACTGAGGAACTGTTGAAGTGTGATCCGCAGTTAAAGCTTGTCGAGACTTTTCCCTCCCTCAAACAATAACCGGTGACTTTTTAAAGAATGTGCACACGCGCGCGCGCACACACACACACACAGGCTTTGTACTGTATTATTCCCGGAGAATGCTGCAGTTCTCTCACGTCGCCACCAGAGCCCGCTTCAGACCAGGATGACGGAGCGAGGCGACCCAACGTGCCTCTTCTTCCCCTTCTTCCCTGCGCCCCAGTCCCCCGTGTCTCTGCCTCCTGTAACCGACGATAGCCCGGTGCAACCTCCCGTCTCTTCAAATACACAAGTGTCAGAAGTGTCGCCGTCTGGTGCGGCTGAGTGATGGTGAGTGAGAAACACAAATATGTCTGCGCAAAGATAAAAGTGTCGTTTTAATGAGGCGCCGCTGATTAATGCCCGCTCTCTTTACGTTTCTATTTATTTCCTCCTCACGGCTGCAAGCGGGGGAAGTAGTAGCTGTAAGGAGCAGCGTTTATAAAGTGGCCTGTAAGAGAAGCTTTCTGATTCCCCTGTCTGTGGAGGAGGAGCAGGAGGAGTCCCTGGTTGTTATCAGCAGAGCAGCCGGGCTGGACGTCCCGGCCGCGGCAGCCATGCCTGCAGCTCAGGGTTCACCGAGTTGAAGGGTCAAAAGTTCCTCGTCGTGCGTGAGTTCCGCCCTCGCCTCGCCTCTCCTCACTCATTCCAATCTGCGCCAATTGCTGTATGTCAAAGGCAGAAGAAGGGAGAGGAGGAGGAGAGGGGGGGGGGTTGTACAGATGAGAGAAATGATAGTAGGAGGCAAAGGAGAGGTGAAGGCCTGACCTTCCCTTCCTGTCCCCTGGTAACAAAAGCAAAGCTCCTCCTGGCGTTCAGAGGGAGAGAGAGAGGGAGAGATGAAGGGGAAAGAAAGGCAGGAAAAATGGAGGGGGGTTGAAGGTGGTGCTGGTGGTTGGGGGAGAGGAGGTATTCGGTGACATGGAGGTGGGTGTGTGGGTGGGGTGCAGGTGTCTGGCTGCACATTTCCCTCACACCGGCTCACATTTGTTTCGTATAAGGTTACTACTTTTCCTTTTTGATATTTTGGCCTTTGGTCATTACAGAGGTGAAGGAAAAGAGCAGCTAAACAAAGGCCTGAAGAAAAATCATTATTACTATTAAATTAAAGTTATGGCTGCAGAACTATAGACTCTATAAACCACCATAAATAAAATAAGATAAACAGATTGCTCACGGTAACCTCCCTCTATATAATCCAATTCATTTTGGCAGCTCCTGACATAGATATCACAGTAAGCTGCTCTAGTAAATGAGACTTTCCCATGTATAAAATCAAGTATGGTCACTTCCATGTTAAAAATCGACTGGGAGGTCTTGTCAATACATTTTAAATAAAGAAACAAAAACACAGGGTTCTGTGTGAATAACCAAAGGTCAGTACAAATGCTTCCCAAATAATTTCAGCAGAGCAGCGCTCTTCCTCTGCTCAGCCTTATCAGCAAAGGCCTGTCAGTCTCCTCCACCATCCCCAAAAGGATTACTCTGCTTATCTGATTTACACTGTGAGATTAATGTGAGGCCAAGTTTACTCCGCTGAGCCGAGAGGAATGAGCCCAGAAACATTTTCCTCTTCTGTTTCTTTCTCTCTCGTGTTAAAGAGGACACATCTCTGCATATTCACACACAGTTAGACAGACGTGGAAAACAAACAATCAAAGAAATCTGAAGCAATTATTTTATTATGATAGAGAGGAAGTAAAATGTAAGTTAATAAAAGTAAACTTGTGGAATCTGTGGATTGGCCACTTTCACATCAAACACTGTGATAAACTATCCGGAGCTGCAGGAACTGAATTACTACTGGATGATTATCCCAGTAAATGAATAATCTGTTTATTGACGTAAACACACTGGCCTGCAGGCACGGCTCAGCCTGGCCCAGTTTGCCCGCTTCACATCCATGAAGGTAATGAGTGAATAACCAGGTTACAGGTCCCCTCTTTATCCAAGTTCATCCCGAGTTCACCGAGTTAATTCACTTTAGCTCGTAGCATGCTCGCTCCTCTCACAGCAGGCTGTTGGCAATGCATACGTTTAAATAATGATATCCACTTGCACAGCCCTCTTAAAATGTCACATATACTCACAGGTCTATTTTAATATAGAAAAAAATCCTGAATGAGGAAATATTCCAAAAAATTAAATGAAAGTGAACAGAAAACACAATAACTTCTTGAATCAGTTATGTGTAATAGAGACATGTTGATGTAGAGAAGAGAAATAGAAAGTAACAACAGTGACGTTCTCAACAGCTTTGCAAATCCAATAACATGACACTGACCAGCAGTTATAATAGAAATCCAGCTTTACTTTTTATGCACTAGCTATGACTGACTTTGTCAGACACTCCCCCCAGCTCTGATTGGTGGTTTAGAAATGCGATTCTTGCAAATTGCATCATGAGCTGTAGGTGGCGCCAGAGAGACAGATTTTTTCTATTATTCACTGCCTCATATGGTCAGAACATAGTGGCAGCCTAGTTTTAGTAAATATGAGAAAAAGGGTATTTACATAAATGCCCCGCCCCTTTCCCTAATGCTAGTTTGCAAAGCGCAGATATTTACGATATAAATCCGACTCATGGCTCCGTCTGATATCACAGGAAACAAGACTGTTTTTATGAACCCGAGCTCCAACATCACACTTTTTTTTTTCACCCTTGACAAACTGTAGCTGTTTCCAAAAATGACTTACATAGTTCACTGTGTATTGGCTCTGGATGTCTCCATTTTTATACCCCATAGACTTATTGTATTCCACAATGCAGCATTAAAAGTAGTGTACAACTGATTGTCAGTTACAGCGTAATATATATTATCATGCAAACATGTGAGCATCATAGTATTATCTTCATCTTTTCATGTACGATTTGACGACGTCTTGCTCCTCTAACAAAACAGCATGTCAGATGATATTTTAATTATCGTCAGAAAACAAGAAAAAACAAATGATATAGGCTCATGTTGTTCAAGCTAGTGGCGCTAAAATGTGAGCAGAGCAGTGCATCACAAACAGCAGCGAAGAAGTTTATTTGTATATTGCACATTTAAAGGCATTCAAAACAAGAAAAGCACAAAGACAAAGTGTAATAAAAACCTTTGCATCCTGGGTATTCTCCCTGATGACTGATAGAGATTTGAGTTACTTAGTTACTTAAATTCTGATCTTACTAGCAAAGACAAAATATTAGAATCTCCTGGTTACCCCAACATAATGCATTTGAGAGAGGCCTTTATGTTGTAGAAAAGTGAGACTCCAGCTCCCAGCTCCTTTTCTGATTCTTCTCAATCATATTCATACAAGTATTTCTTTCTTTCTGGTACCTGTATAAGAACTTACAGTTCACTGCTCAGAAAGAAAATGTGGCTAAAGTTTAGTTTTATGTTTAATGTGATGGATATCCATTATGACGAATCCTATGTGTGAGTAATGTGTCATGATCAGAGTAGACAGACTATAATATTGAGTTGAGACTACTATGAATTGTCTTATTAAAAAGGACAAAGTGTGAAGGCAACATTATAAACTTCTTTATTATGGTTGAGAGAATGAAGTACAATAAGAATGCGAGAATAAAAGGAGACAGAAATAAATGAATAGCCTCAGATGGGACTTAATAAACAAAAAGACAAAAAGAAAAGTTATACTAATCAGTACAAATGTTCAATTCGTTTATGTGGGAAAATATACTTGTTTTTATTTTTAATATACAGTTATTAGAGGAGTGAACATAATTTCAGACGCTCCCTCTGAGGTGAGTCTGCGCCTGCGCCGTGCACGGCTAGTACGCGCGGCGGTGTCATTTATATTTCGACAAAAGGAAAAGGAGAAATGATCCTGGTAGAGAAGAAGAAGAATCTGGAAGAGAGAGAGAGACCCCCCTCTTTCTCCTCCTCCATATCTGCCGACCATTTTTCTTGAAAGTAATGACTCCAACTCAATTTAGTATGACGGGGAGGGAGAGAGAGGGAGGGGGAGTAAAGAACAAAATGACAGAAAGAGGGAGAGAGAGGGGGAGAGGGGTGGAAATGGTATAAAGAAAGGGTGTGGAAAAGGGAGGGAGGGAGGGAGGGGGTGAGGGAAAGGGCTTGGCTGAGATCGGGGTGAACGGGAGGTCAGCGCGTCGCTCCAATATTTAAATGTGTACCGGGGACGCGGGGTGACACGCCTCGCCCGTTAAACAAAGAGTGTGCCAAACTGGCAGATTAATTTGAAAACTTCAGTCCACACACACACACACACACACACACACACACACACACACACACACACACACACACACACACACTCAACACTTAATGCCTTAAAGAGCCCACAGTCTCCACAGCAGTCCTGCTCGGTCTCCCCTCAGCCCCAAACCGCTCGGTGTAGCCCAATACCGGGATAACACAGGGACCGACCACCGGGGGACCGGGTCTCCACTCTGTCCATTCCCGACGGCTCCGTGGGGTTTTCTCGCGGGGGAGCGGTGACGTGTTTGCCTCCATTTTCTCTGGATTATCGCAGTTAAAGTTGCTTCTACCTCCGCAGCCTCCACCCGTGTCTTTTTTTTTTAACGCGGAGTGTAAGTGACAATGATAGGATGCGGTCGTCCTCACGCCCTTCACCGGAGACCGGAGGGTGCGCGTCAATGCGCGCGTGGCGTGCATATGTGTGTGTTTGAGAGCGAGCGTGAGTGTCCGCGGAAATGACAACGAGCTTTTTTTTTCTTTCTTTCATTCTTTTCTAAGATACCACGACGAATCCTGAAGAGGTCAAAAAAACCTGTGGCGTTGGAGGAAGAGGAAGACGAAGAGGACGCGCGCGCGAGAGAGAGAGAGAGAGGAGGGACTGAGGTGTGAATGCTTCTTTTTATAAAAGAGAGAGAAAAAAATCAACACAACTGCCAATTTCTGGGGACTGAAAGAAGAAGAGCAGAGGAAGAAAAAGTCATAATGACAAGAAGAGAGGGAATAAGAGAGAGGACGATGAAGAGGAGGAGCGGCTCCGCCAGCTACAGAGGAGTGAGTAACTCACACAAAGACATAGAAATCTGCCTGGTAGAAGTAGAAGCTTTCCTCCTTTGCATATCAGTGTGTGTGCGTGTGTGTGTGTGTGTGTGTGCGTGTGTGTGTGTGTGTGCTGTCTAGCTCGTGTGTGGCAGGTGCTTTGGGAGGGAGGGGGGAGACCACGTGTTGCCGGAACTGCCGCAGAATCCCCCCTCTTCCTCCTCTTTCCTTCTCTTCCTCCTCTTCCTCCCCTTTGCAAAACAATTGAGTCTCATCGCTCGATCAGTTCATGTGAGTTTTTAATTGATCATATGGTGCACAGGGTTTTTAAAAGCTCTAGATCCCCTCACTACCTTCATGTGGAGCTGCTTTCAGTAGTGAAGCCATCACATGGGGCCCCTGTGACCTCAGGCTGCCCCACAGACATGTTGGTGATAGTTTAGATTTACCCAAGAAGCCCGTCCACCCCTGCTACTGTCATTATGATGAGCTTTATTTTTTGTCTGTCACACTGTAGATATAGATATATAGATATAGATAGATAGATAGATAGATAGATAGATAGATAGATAGATAGATAGATAGATAGATAGATAGATAGACGGTTAGATAGATATAGAGAGTGTGTGGCTACTGGTGAAGGCCAGGTCATAGCTAGTGGAAGGTTAAAGGTCACTCAGGATGAACTTTCTCTTGCTTTAGTCTTAAATTCAGTTTCATTCCATATTTGTGTCACTATAGCGGTTTTTTTTCCCCTTAGAACCTGTCTGTTGGTTTTATGTGTCGTTTTTAAGAAATTAGGACAAAACTAATACAGACAAATGAAGTGAAACCCTGGGTAATGCTCCAGTGGACTGGATTAATTGTTGGCTTCTTGGAGTAAAACTGTTAGAGATGGTTCTGACTCAGCAGCGTTGTTTGCACGTGTGGTTTTCTGCTGTTGGTGGAGCCTCTACACCAACACATGGTGCACCATGCTGCCTGTTTACAGTATATGAGCGTGTTGTTAATTTCCCTCTGCTGATTTCTAATGTGCTGCTTGTTTGATAATAAACCTGCTGTGGAATCAAATGTTCCTGTTCTGCAGGGAACGTTTGCTTCCTCTTATCGTCACTGCTCCTCGTCGTATCATATTCAGATACATACCATGTTTTTTTATTTTCTACACGTTCATGATTACATTGATATTTTATCACACACACACACACACGGTTACACACACAGGCCATCGAATTCACAATATTCAATGCGTTTAAATGCCCTCAATAAAGTAAATATGATATATAGATATAGATACATCTCTCTCTCTCTCTCTCTCTCTCTATATATATATATATATATATATAGATATATATATAGATATAGATATAGATATAGATTTATATATATATATTTATATCAATATATATATATATATATATATACTTGTTCAGGTTGCAGCGACGTTTTAATTCATTCATTTTAATAGATAATATATATGTTTAGTTTATTTTACAGTTTCGATATGAACGGTATAGTGTTTAATTTCGCAGCTGCATATTATATTATATATTATCTGAGCCCCTCTTGCATTAGTCTTTTTTATTTGCTGTTTCCATTCGGCAGTAGAAGCTGACACGCTGCCTGTCCGTCTGCTGCTCCGTTAAATTCATTTGGTTTTCTTCGCACAAAGACTCCCAGAAAAGAAGCAGCACCTTCAGATTAATAGTCACCACACGGAGGAACAGGCCTCCGCACCACTTCGTTTTTTATCTCTGTCCGTTACTTTGCATGACAATAACCAGGGGACCGGACCTCGATTTATTTTTCAAACTGCACAAAGGAGCTAAACTGCATTTCTCTTCTCCGTCGTTGTCCCTGCAGCCTTTTCACTTCGGTAATATTTCATAGCATTGACAAGTCCGGTCGCTGCAAATAATGAGGCCGTTTAACCCTTCAATATGTTCATTTTCATTTTCTGACTGTGCCTTTATATCAGATAAGGCCTGCTGTTTGGAAAATAAAAAACTCTGGCTTTTTACTGGAATGTTTCAGATAGCCATTTCGAAAAAGAATAGATATTGAATCTAAATTTATGCTGAGATTTTATTAGAATAATATTTTAAACAGAGCAGTAGAGCAGTTTTTTTTTTTACCATGAACTATTTTCAACTTCTTATATATTTAACCCGTCACAGTGGAAGAACGCCAGGCTG
Organism: Paralichthys olivaceus; assembly: GCF_024713975.1. Taxonomy (NCBI): domain Eukaryota; kingdom Metazoa; phylum Chordata; class Actinopteri; order Pleuronectiformes; family Paralichthyidae; genus Paralichthys; species Paralichthys olivaceus. Next base: position 3,142,987 of record NC_091097.1, on the reverse strand, counting down.
TAGAAACGTGAGCTCTTACCTTGACACTCAGTAAAACGAGTCCTCTTCAGCACAGTTTAATCCCAGTGTGTGGTGAAAACACAACCAGAGAGCTCAGGTTGTTTTTTTTCTCTGTGCCAACAACAAATGAGTCTGTGCGAGGATGCAACAACACGGTTAGAGGGAAAATAACTTATTCACATTCCTGCTTCTCTTCCGCTGCGCTTTTTTTTATTGCGTTTGATTTGACACCCTCCTCCCTAAACAAACTGACAAACAAACAAGACAACATTTCCATCTGTGTTTGACGGAAGTGACCGGCAGTAAAAGTCACATGTGTAAATCCAGAGGCGCTGACCTTTTCCTCTCACTGTATCCGGATGTTATGTCATCGCTCTTTAGCAGTCTTCAGATGGTGTTACATGTAAATGTTGCAGCACATTAGTTATACCAGTGGAGCTGCTGTGTCTGTGTGGCTTCACACCATGAACCCGGGTTCAGGTTCATGATATTTAAGACGCCACAATACAGAATTACTTTTTTTTCATCCACACATTGTTAAATGCACATTTAATGCACATTGCAAGAAAGAGCGTCAGTGTATTTAACAGAATGGATGTTCTTCTTTTTTTTTCTTTTTTAAGAAGACTGTCTCTTATCGTCTACATCTTTCGTTAGCACTATACCTGCAGCCGGAAACTCTGGGCTCTCGTTCAAATGAATGGCTGCTACTGACAAACTTGACAGAGAGAAGGGAAGTGGCGCAGTCAGACTGCACACACCTTGATGGATACCTGAGATACCTGACCCGAGGCAGAGCGGGGGGTCAAGGTGACACAGGTAGACCCCCACCTGCACAACAGAGCAGAATAAAGACTGTGCTGGATTGGATTCGAACAAAACTCCAGAAAAAATCAAATAAAAACGATGCTGCATGTAATCCGTGGATTAAAGCCGGATTATTCTCACGGTGACAGGGACTCCCCCTCTCTCTTGTGGTCCCTCGTGGTGATGTATGGGCAACTTTTGTAGGAAACGGAGAACAGCAATGTCGCCTGCAGCAGCGAGGGAGTGTCAGTGTCACAAAATCAATATGGGAGCGGCACAGGAGCAGAGAGAAGTGACACTGAAAATATAAAAAACATTCTTTTGTGGATTAAGCTTCAGAATCCACCACTCTCAGACGTTATATATTAATCACACGAACCAGTTCAAGGCTAAATACACGAAATCTGCTGGTTTTAACTGGACAGCATGCGTGTGTTGGTGTTCATGATTTATTTATTGAAAAAGAAAGAAAGAAAAGGAGAAAGAAGGACTCTCGGGTGTTTTAATGGAGTTAAAAAGCTGCAGTGCATTTACCAAAGTGAAGGGACGTGGATTCATTTCGTTATTGCTCCATTCTTCAGTGCCATCAGTCAGAAGTGTTTGCGATGGGACAGTGTGTGTGTCCGTGCCAAGTCATCTGTCTTTTCTTTCATGCCCACCCTGCAAGAACAGCCAGAGACTGGGGCTTTTTTTTTTTTTTAAAGAATTCATTTTGAAATAATTACATGTTGCTTTAATCAAACCGTGGATGGGGAAATGTACGAATGTTTTGAATAAAAAAAAAAGGCCTGAAGTTTAAAACAATCCCAGGCGAAAACACTTTACACAATGAAAAAATGACACTGTTTGATACCATATATATCTGTCTTTTTATTCCCATTGTCCCAAATTATTTCTCTGTATTTAATCCAGGATACGAAAAATAATTGAAAGGGCCTGCAGTGCAGCTTGGGGCCCATTTGCACCTGGCTATCTTTATTGAATTTTATTTTCAATTTCTAAGCTTTTGAATAATTTTTCTCCGACTCACACGGGGATTGACCTGTAAATTCATTTCTCAGTTTGCCTTCAACGTTGAGCAGACACTAAAAACGGATACAAATATTCCGCTGTGGCCACGACAGGGACTTTATGAAATCAATTCAGGTACATATGGACGCGCTCAGCTTGTGCCTCCAGAGAGCCTCTGTCTTCTATATCTACCCTGTAGATCCGGATTTGTGTACAAATCATTAAAACAATCACAAATTCGCTTCTAGGGGAGTATATAGTGGATTTATACCCGGCGGCGGCGATGGATCAGGACGCAAGGAGCGGAGGGAGCCGAGGGAGGCCTGCAGCTCTTGTTACTGCGCTGTGATGTATTTAAAACCTGCGCCATTTGGATTCGTTAGTAGAGCAGTAAAAGCGCAAAATAAGAATGAAGAAAACGTGTCTCATCGTCTGATGTGTATTTATTTTTCCGAACACAGCAAACACAGAAAACACAGACTTATTCCACTGGATTTATTTCAGGAATGCATTATATATAGTTTCGATTTTTAATGTCGGCTCTTGTCCTGAGTGCCTTCGTTTAACCTCATACTTTTAAAAGCCAACTCCAGGTTGAACTGGATGGAGGTTTTTTTTCTTTTAATTTAATTGTATTTTTTTTTTATTGGGAGTCCTGTTGAAAAATGATGCGGTCGGCCTGCTGAAAACGACGAGGGGGTGGTGGTTTTGGGGGGAGGAGGTGGGGTCGATTTAGAGACGGTCAATTTTCTCGAAACAAAGGACTTGGATATCTCTATCATCTTGCCTGTGCGCCCTATGGTCCTACAATGATAAGACTGCAGAACGCGCACAGAAGCCACCTTCTGATTGGGAAAACATTCCTTCTGTTCCATTCACCGCAGTGTTGCGTGTGTTTACAGTGATATACACACACGTTTTTGTCCTTGAGTTTTCTCTCGGTGCCGTTGGAAGCAGATTTATTGGTATAAAATAAAATTTTATCATAAAACTCGTTGGCTGGGAATTAATATTATGATGTGCGCTGCGTCTTTACGCCCCTGGTGCTTCTTGTGTCTTTCACAACAATAGGAAAGTGACGAGCAGACAGGGAGAGTGTGTCAGGTGTGTTAGGACTTGAAATGTGGAGGTGTTGGGGACATGATTTTCCTCTAGGAGGGAAAAAAAACAAAGAGTGGTGTATGTGTTCAGTAATGCACAGCTCAAGGGCAAAATGCGCACAGAGACGGCGCACAGGGACTTGCATGCTGGTGTTGTTAATATCGAAATCTGGAGGTGGAGGGGGGTTATAACTGTATTCATGCAAGGCTAAAGGGCTGAGGCTGGATTACTATGCACGAGGAGTTAAATGCAGATTTGGCGCCTGTTGGAGCGACGCGGGTTTAAAACAAAAGTGGGAAAACGGTCCTGGACTCTCATTCTTAATGCAAAGGTCTGCTCGTGATTTAGGAGGCCGTGTAACCTGAATTAGTTGATGAATTTTCTATCGATCCTAAACAAGCCAGATTTATCTCTGACACGGTGCTGCTGCTGCTGGGTGGCGCCCGAGCCAGGCCACTCTCCCACTCCTCGTTATTAGCGATTTAAAAAAGGAGCAGGAGAAAAGCGAGAGAAGGAGAGAAAAAAAAAAACAATTTGGCAATCACGTCCCGACACACACCCAATATATACAGAGGAGGTTGTGCAGGCGCCGCTGCCCCCCCTCCGGCGCGTTCTCTCTGCTGTTTCGTTTCTATTTTTTTTTATGTGTTGTATTTGAAGTTGCAGCCAGGAGCCTGGTAGGAGGGAGAGGGAGGACTCTGCTCTGCAGCCGACTCTGTTGCTCCTGCAGCCTGCATGCGTCCGTGCGTGGCCTCGACCGGAGAAGCTTTTTTTTTTTCTCTCCTCTCCAGTCATTTGTTATTGTTGTGATTCTCTGGCTGCTCTGGACGGCATGCGTGTCCGACATGTGGCGCAGAAATAGGCTGTAAATGGAGAACGGTGAATATAGAGAGAGACGTAGGGAAAGGAGGAGGGGTGGGGGGTTATTGTAAGACTGAATACCAACAAACTGAGGCCATATGATAATGCGCGTGCGGGGGCTCTGTGTATGCTTAATCCCATTTCCTTATCCGGGGTTTGTCCTGGGGGCTCGCCATTGGCCGGCCGCCGTCACGTGGCTTCTTAACTTTGTTCACTTGACAGAAAAGTAGGAGGGTTCAACGGAACAGGAATAACCGAAGAGTAAAGGGATGAGATATAAATTTTAGTTATATATTTTCCGAGTAGGTGCAATTCCACAAAAAGACTGAAATTAATGGCCATGAGCTCCTATTTGATCAACTCCAACTATGTGGACCCGAAGTTCCCACCGTGCGAGGAATACTCACAGAGCGACTATCTGCCCAGCCACTCTCCGGACTATTACAGCTCTCAGAGGCAGGAGCCTGCCGCTTTCCAGCCGGACTCCCTCTACCACCACCATCAGCACCCCGCACACCCCCCGAATCACAACCCGCACCGAGGCGAGCCGCCCTACACGCCGTGCCAGCGCGCGGGGCAGCCCGCCTCGGTGGTGATGTCCCCCCGGGGTCACGTCGTCCCCCCGGCCGGGCTGCAGACCACCCCCGTCCCGGAGCAGAGTCACCGCTGCGATTCGGTGACACCCAGCCCGCCTCCGTCTTGCGGTCAAACTCCCCACAGCCAAAGCGCTTCTTCCCCCGCGAGCAATCGCAAGGACCCCGTCGTCTACCCATGGATGAAGAAAGTCCACGTAAACATCGGTAAGTGCTGCATGCAAACTTCTTCCTCTCTCTCCCCTCTCTCTCTCTCTCTCTCCCTCGTTGCGCCTTTGTGCCTGCGGTTGAAACCCATGCAGTCAGCTAGGTGTCCACCGTCAAAATCTATGGCTTCCCCTCCCTGTTTTCTGTTAGAAGTAGAAGAGTAGCCCTTGGGTCAAGATTTACGATCGTCTGTTTGCAGGGCCAATATAATTACACCCTCCATAAATTTTTATTACACCTCTGCGCTGAGGTGCCTTTTGAAGTCCGATCTCAGGCTCGTCTGCTCTAATACCTCGCCTTATGACAACTCAGAGCGAGCCCATAAGTTAGATTTTATGCTTTGGTAATTTGATTTTAAGTGGTCGGGTTGTATAAACGGTGTACTTTACTCTGTCGAGCCTTCCTTCCCCACTCGTTGTTCCAGGGGAGGGAAAGTTTTATGGCAGCTGAAATATTCATGTTTATGGAGCCGGCCGTAAAACACCGATGTAACACCGAATAGCTCCAGTCTCTTATGGCTTCTCTGTAATGTTCCAATAGACTCGCTGGCTTTTGTGCACTGGGATAATCGCAGCTCTGTTTCGCGCGACGACAAAATGCCTCTTTTGCAAAGTCACCGTAATGCGTTCACTCCACCTGTTTACTCGGTAAGAAAACTATTTTATGCATTATGTGTTTTTCTCTTTATATACTCTATAGCTGCCATTTTTGACACACTGCTGCAGCATGTCGGGTTAGAACTGCCCTGTTGTAGTTTCGGGATATGTGTTGAATCATCAACGCCGAATGCCCCTGTGTGTATATGCTGCTGCACCCCCTCCACACCCCCACCATCTTGATTCTCAAGCAGTTTACGCAAGACAGACAATGCTACCATCACTGTCCGTGGCATCCGTGCGTAAAACTGAAAATAAAAAAAAGGAAACGCGCTCGACTCGTCGCTTCTGCTGCTTGCTGTCATGCGTTTCAATTATCCTTTGTAGTGCGTGCGCAGACGTGTCGGAACACGTTTTATTTTGTTGTTTCGTGGGGTTTTTTGCACGCAGCCGTGGCCTCGATTGGCTCTTAAATCACATTTGTAGCCCGGGGTCAGGCTGGCTGTGCTCGGAGGATTCTCACCATCTGACAATGAAAATAGCATGGCTTCGACAGCAGACCGTGGTGTTCAGCTGTAACAGATGCAGCTAAAAGCAAATGAACAATAAAGGCTCCGTGGAGAAAACAATCACTGCAGGGTCCTGCAAAGGTTACACTCAGCAGAGGTCCAGTCACGCCGGCCATGCCTTTATTTCTCGTCGTTGCATGTTCATACTGCAAAAATATTTTCTCTGCCTTTGTTTTCATGTGCTGTTTTCAGTATGTTCATGTTCACATACGTCTGACTAGTGAGCGCAGCCTTCATATGCAGCCATTCTAATTAAAATATAACAATATGATATGGACCTGTAATGTATTTACAGCATATTGTTATTTTTGAGATGGTCGTGTATTTCTTTTTAAGTCGTTGATGAAGTGATGACCATTTCCCTTATTTATTCCCACAGTGAATCCAAACTACACAGGGGGGGAGCCGAAGCGGTCTCGGACGGCCTACACCCGCCAGCAGGTCCTGGAGCTCGAGAAGGAGTTTCACTATAACCGGTACCTGACGCGCAGGCGCAGGGTGGAGATCGCGCACACGCTATGCCTGTCAGAGCGGCAGATCAAGATCTGGTTCCAGAACCGGAGGATGAAGTGGAAGAAGGACCACAAGCTGCCCAACACTAAGGTCCGCTCCGGGACAAACAGCGGCAGCAACACAAACTCCCAGGCCCTAACCGGTTCCCAGAACCGCTCCGCCGGACCTCTATAGCCCGGCACTTTTGCTCTTTGTCTCACGTGTGTCGTCCGTTTTCCTATACCCGATTCCCAAACTGAACGTCAAACCGGCAGCCACGCTTGTAACCTCCGGAACCTGCACTTTGGACCGGATTAACGCTTTTACTCTGGGAGGGAAGGATGGATGTCGCTGCCGCATGTATGGCCCTGTGCTGATGTTACACACTGTTATGACTTGGGAGGATGGAGAGGGAGATTTCCCACTCATGAAAAAAAGATATGAACAAAATGAACGAGGTGTCGAGGAAGGAGAGTGACAGAAATGAAAAAAAGATGCGATCGCTTCTTTGCTTTCATCCCCGCCATTCTTCCCTCTCTGCGTCTCTTTCTCTGCTTTTTATATCTCTGTCTTTTTCTACCCCCCCCTCTCTCCTGTCTGTGAGAGAGCATAAGACAGTAGGCTGACTATAACGTGCTCCAGTGTGTGTGCGTGCGTGTGTGCGTGTGGTTCCTGTCCTTTTTTTTCTATCCGAGACATTTTTTTTGGTGAAGATGGATCCTCGTTTTCATCTTTAATCATGCCAAACTCGGGCCCCATTTGTCATGTTTACTCTGCGGGTACAAAGCAAAGGGGTGAACCGCGGCTCTGCCCATTACCCCTCGCGCCTACACCCCCCACCCTCATCCCACCCCTATACGTACCCCACCTCCATCACACACACACGCACACACACACAAACACACACGCACACACACACCCTCCCACCCCACTCAAGCACTCAAACACGCACGTGTAATAAATTGAACTCTCGTTTCGTATTAAGTATTCTTACACACACACACACACACACACACACACACACACACACACACACACACACACACACACACACACACACACACACACACACACACACACACAAATAATAATAATAATAATTGTTTTGCTTCTGTTTCTGCTTTTGTGTTTGCGGTTCATGACAAACTAGCCTTAGAGCTTTTACAAATTGGACTGATAGTCTTTTTGAATTGAGTGTTGGTTGTTAAATGTTGCACGCGGTCGTCGCTCAGGATGACGTGCGTGTAGTTGTGTGGTCCGTTGATTGTTCACGTTGTGTTCATGTTGTGTACAGGGAAACAGACTGACAGGGTGAGTCCATGAAGCCTAAACAAAGGACACTGACGTTGAAACCAAATTCCTGGTACAAATAGCCCAAGATCACACTATAAACGCAGCACTATACAATGTACTACCTATTACCTCAGCTGTACTTATATATATATATATATTATTATTATTATTTTGTATTCTTATTTTCTCTTACTCGTTGAATGAAGTGACCGCTTTTCGAGCTTTTATATTTTTTAAATTGTGTGACGAGTTATTATAATAATTATTATCACTACCTGCAATACAGAAAAGGCGCTATTCATTTCTTCTATGTGAAAAGTTATTTAATTCTAAGTGAAACGGTTCAAGCCAGAGACATTCAGAAAAGCGAGGAGCTTTTTATTGCATGTCCGAATGATGTTGATTCTTTTTCTCGTTGTCTCATCTTTATTGTGTCCGCACATGAAATGCGCGCACACCTCTCCTCTTCCTCCTCTCCGCTCCTTCCTCCTTGTACCACTTTTTTTCTGTAATTGTATTTTTCAGTTGATGTTATTTTTTTACATTCCAAAGATCAGCTTCTTCCTCATTGATGATGATGATGATATGTATGATACCGGTAACTCATAATGAATGTGTTACTTTCTCAGAAATGTAAGTTGCTCCTTCCTCTGCTTAAGCCCACTCAGTGTCTACCTTCTTATTTGTAAATAGTCCATTGAAATTTAAATAAATGGCTGAAAAGTGTTATTTTCTGTCCTGTTTTATCACCTATTCTCTCAATAGTATGATTCTTTCACTTAAACGTCTTCAACTGTTTGTTGTTTCTAAAATGTTGTAATAGATTAACATCCAATTTGCTTTATAGCTACAGCATCTTCCTCCTCTCGTGCAGATTTAACAGTGTGTGTGTTTGTGTATGTGTATGTGCGTGCGTGCGCGCGCGTGAAATATCCACACACACACTCCTCCACCTGCTCACACACATTAAATAATTCCATTTAATTTCAGTGTTGGTTTAAGCCAACAAACGCACAGAGACCTGACGTGAAAAAAATTTAGGAGCCAGCGATGATTAATCAGTCCCGGCCCTGACTGATCCTGGTACATTACGTCCTGTAATCTCGTTTTAAATCACAGAGCCGTCTCTCCGTTTCACTCCCGTTCTCCCGTTAATTTAACGGCTGCTCGGGCTGGCGTGCACCGGCCCGACAAAGAGTGTAGGACCCCCACCCCCCTCCTCCTCCTTTCCTCTTCTGGTTCTGGAAAAAAAAACAATTAAATAGCATCTCGGTTCGTGGTCTTTTAACGCTTTAATGAGTGTGATTTTTGCCCACGTTTTTTTTCTTATCGTTGTTTTGTGGAACGCTGCCGTGCGCGCATGTGTGTTTTATTTTTTTTATATATTACAAAAAGGGAGCAGGCCGGCGCCATAGCTCAAACCCTGACAACCAAATAGATAATCAACAAGACGAATGGCTTCTTTTGTAAGGCGCGGCTCCCGTATTAATTTTCATTTTCTTTTCTTAGAGCAGGTATCGAAAAAATATAGAGCAAGAGGTGGGGGGGAGCGAGAAAATAGCATTCCTCTCGATGAACTTTAAACAAAAAAAAACGTGCCCCCCAAATTGGTCCGTTCGTATTTCTCGGCCCAGAGAAGATTCCCTATTACTTGTTGGTTGATTTCTCCCTGGGCTTCTTGCCACAGAGACTCCCCCTGCCCATTTATCTGTTTTCTTCCTATTTATGAAAGAAGGCTCCTGCAGCAGAAAACCGCCCTCACATCAAACTGTATGTGCGCGCGCGCACTCACACACACACACACACACACACACACACACACACACACACACACACACACGCACATATATACACTGCACCAAAATGCGTAAACCTTTAGGCTACCTATGATGACAAGGGTCGTAAACCAGCATTTTCACTAAAAAATAATAATAGTAATTGTTGATATTATTATTCCAATTTGAAGTATTTCCAGTGGCTGTAAAGTAGCCACACATATCTTCCTTACAGTGAACACAATAAGATCAAATAGGAGCTTGCACACACCCTCATATACACATACAACCCGCGGGCAGTGCATCTCTCCTCACACAATATTTGGGTCTGATTTCTGTAATTTCCCCTACACAACAAATGTCCTTTATATTGGTGCTTTAAAACAAAAGCCCCCCTCCTCAAATATCCACACATGCACACTCGCAAATGTGCCTCCACAATAATCATCTAAACCCCTGAGCCGTTTGCAGTCCCAGTTAAAAAAAATAAATGGATTTTTTGTGCGGGGTGACATGGTCGTACAATGAAATCGAACCCAAAGAATTCTAATTCTTTTTTTTTTCCAGCCACCTTTATCAGTCAGGGCCTTCTGCTGCATTTGTGAATGGGAGCAGGCTGTTTTGTAAGAATCCCCCCCCCCACACACACACACACACACGCACGCACTCCTTAAAAAGTTCACAGCCATTATTTTGTGGACAGGGCAGAGGGGACGGCACCTCAAGAAAAATGCGAGAATTATACGAGAAGAAATCATTAATCACTTGTTCTTCTTTTAACACTTCTTCTCCGTCTTCTTCTCCTTCTCCATTGTCACCCGACAGCCACACAGAAGAGCCCTTCTGCCAGGAGACGCAGAGGGCAGCGAACAGAAGGACGCACATGGAGGAGAAGAAAAAAATAAGACGTCTTGGAAGACACTCTGGAAGATCCCCCCCCCCCTTCCTCCCCCTTCCTTATACACATAAACACTCATACACACCTCCCCTTCCCACGCACCAGCAAGCTATTTTTTTACACCCCATAAGTATCCAACCATAAGAAAAGAAAAACTTTTCCCAGCCCTCTTTCATTGGAAAGAAGAAAATCCCTCCAAAGAAACTCCAAGAAATCAGTCGGAGAGCCCACCCGGCGCAAAAGGAAGATGGCCCAGAGGTCGCTCCAAGTGGTGACGTCCAAGGTAAGAGGCCTGGGAATTTCATTTTGCCTTCACTGTTCTGCCTCTGGCGGTTTGGCTCTGCTGCACAGAGGAGCAGCGGAGGCAAACGGCACCGAGCCAGTTTTTATGGTTTTATTGCCCCCTGTGCGCATTTGGCGAGGTCAGGCGAAGGGGGCATTTATGGCCGCGGGGGCTTTCATTCTGGAGCTGCGTGTTTGTGTTGTAAGGTGTGTGAGAGTGGAGTGTATATACAACTACAGATGACTGGCTTTTGTTGGGCTGTTTTCTGTTTTCTCCCAAGTTTGTGCAACTGTTTTTCCGCCACCCTTTGCCGCGGTGGTGTCACCTCTGTGTCTGTCACTCATGAGGCCTGTCACTTCTCGAGCATCTGCTTTTGTGCGTAAAATGTGCCCATGTGCATCTTTTACGCGCAGGTTTTATAAATTCAGCTTGAATGAATATTTTTTGTGATTTTTTTTCATATTCAGTTGAAGGTGTATTTTTATTTATATTGCGCATATGAGAGAGTTGGACTACCAAGCTAATACAGTCGCATAAACAGGCTTCAGGAAAATTCATAAATGCTCCAGCTAATATATGGCAGAGTGGCCCACGTGAATAATTCCTTGTTCACCCAGAGCTTATTATGCATTTTGTCTTGGCTGTGTTTCTGTGGTCATAAAGTGTTGCTGTGGTTTAGGCCTATAGCTTTTAATGAGCTACTGCTCCATATATGTGTGTGTATGTGGGTGCGTTTTGTTGGCCAGGTGCAAATAAGCCACAGACACCGAGGTGGGGATATGAATAATATGGCGCTCAATGGAAAGGGGGGTTGAAAAAGAAAAATTAAAAGAACTGGGGGAGCTCTGGTTAATGGATACTCTCCCGGTTGTGCTCCAAAACAATTTACCATGTGAACAAACGATCTGCAAGGCGTTTCCAAATGAACTGCGAACGATCGCAGGTCGCCATGTGCGCTCAGGCCTCCTGTATCTGCTGAGCCGAGCAGCAGCGGCCTCAGGAAGCGCACTCACTCCTGCTTGACCTCTTCAGAAATCAATTTGCCCTGAATTAAAAAACAGAAAGGTGGAGGGGCTCCGGCCACTCGTGAGGATGAGGCAGGTCAGGGCGTGATGCGATGCGTGGAGAAGGAAGAGAAACAAATGGCCGGAATATAAGCGGCACGTATCCAAGGGAAGGAGGAGAGGGAAGAGGTGGAGGAGGAGAGGGGGGTAGAAATCGATGGTCATGCAGGATCAGCGGAATGGCCAAGCTGCGGCCGCGGAGGGTTCAAACAGGGGACAGGTTTTTCTGACCGATGAGGTCCACTGGCTCTGAAGCCAGAGGCTGACCTCCACGCCACACCAGTCCTACCCCCACTCCTGGTTGAGACAAATGACCTATGTGGTCGTTCAAGTTGGAGGACTTGTTGGAGAAACTGCAAGTTTGGTTAGCCAGCACCCCCCTGCAGAATGAGGAACTGTGTATTTTTGAATAGTTAACGATGGAACCCAAACAACTGTGAGACCACTTTTGGATCTACTCTTTCCATTAGTTAAGCAGTTTCATGTCGTTATGGAGGTCTAGTTTATTTAATCTTTATCTATTGTATAATTTGTGTTGGACACATTCTCAGACAGATATGTGGTTAAAGCGGTTTTGTGGTGTTTTGAAGAGTATAGTGGTAAATGTTTTCACTTCCTCCTGTTGTTTCTATCTTGTATTCAACTGAGGACCAACATGAGCTTATACACACAAGCCACTGGCTTGTTCTTCAGACAGCTTTGCATAAACATGTCTTCTCTTTGCTGTAAAATCTTGTGCATAATCTTGTGCCACAGGATGCAACGCAGCAGTAATAAAGGAGGGGTAAACCAATGCTCTAGCTTTAGTCCTATAACTAATTTATACACAAATCCAATGCAGTGGTTTGTAAAGTTTCTCCGCCTGAAACCTTGAATGGGGTAAACCTAATTTCTGCCTTCATGCAGGTTCATTAAAAACATGCTTGTTAAATTAAAACCCCTGCTGCTCTGCTGCTGCATAACAGCCCACTGAGCTGTTAGTTAGTGAAAGCACACAGTGATCTCCAGTCTGCCTCTGCCCCTGTATGTCCTTACGAGCTGTAATTTTTTTTTATTTTCTGCAGCTTTATGACTCGTCCTGATGCCTCTCTCCATCCGAAAGTAGAATTTGTGTGCAGTCTCAGTGGGATTAGCAGTTGAATAAGTGTGACGTGAAAGTGTGGAGCAGTAGGAGTCTGTCCAGCAGGCAGGCAGATGTGAGGCAGCTCTCACTCCGGCCTGGAGTTTACAGATAAGATGCTCTCTGCTTTACAGTTTGCTGTCAGTGTGGTGACGGTGGATTTATACACGGATTTCAGGGATCTCACACACGCAGACACACACACACACACACACACACACACACACACAGGTGTTGGGATTGCACATAAACATGCACTATAATGTTCACATAAGTCTCACATAACAGACAGTTACCCAGAAAAGTTACACCAACTCACCCCCCTCCCTATCTCTCTGTGTCTCTTTCTCTTCCTCTCTCTGACCTGGGAGTCTTGCGGTGGTTTGCTAATTGCCAGACAAATCGCCCGCGTGTTTTTTTTTCCCTCTCTCGCTTTTTTTTCTTCCTCTCCTCGCGCTTGTTGCAGCCGCTTTGGCCGAGAAATTTATTATTTTGGAGAGCGCGAGGAGCCGAGGAGGTCACAGTGCAGGCGCGCGGGCTGCAGGAGGAGGTCGTCACCAGAGATATATGGCTGCCAGGCTTTTTTACAACTGCAACTGTGTCTCTCTCTCTGTGTGTGTGTGTGTGTGTGTGTGTGTGTGTGTGTGTGTGTGTGTGTGTGTGTGTGTCTGTGATCCATTTAAAAGGAGACGTGTATTAAGTATTAAAGAGAGAGAGCCAAATAATGGTTACCAAACGGCCACACGCGCACAGAACGTGTTGTTATAAGCCACTGCTGTTGTTGCACAATGCTGTGGCTGCAGGGATGATAGTAACATGCAATATATAATTTCAGTGAACAAATACTTGTTTTTAAATAGTAATTAATAAATAATATCTGGTTCAGATATCGAAGACTTTGAAAAACCAAACCGTAAAATAACTGGATGAAGAAAAGGCGTCACAGGATCTGAACCCAAATCAATTATGACTTCATCAGTTATGTGCTGCTTTGATTCTATTAATTTAAATAAAGACAACTCATACTTTTATGATTATTATTATTCCCTCTCCTCTGTTTTAAGTCAAATCATCACAGCCTCGCAACGAAGATGCTCCATATTGAAATCATCATGAAGTGTTATCACAGATTAAATATTACTCATTTCATTGCCGTGACTCATGAATCACATATAAATCAGTTCACGAGTTTCCTCCATCTCAGGGTGAAGCTGTTGTTAGCAGCGCCGGTGTCGGTGCATGCTGCTGCGCACAGCCAGTGAATGGAGACAAGCGGTGCCATACAGTGGGATGATCCTGCCCCTTGTTTGCTACAGCAGCGCTCATATCCGTTAGATGTGAGTGATAAATACGCTTCCGCGGCCTGTGTGACTAATGGCGGGGCATTAGGCCCGTGAACGCGTATTGATACCACAGTATTAAACAAACCCCGCCGCCCCCCCACCTTTTACTTATCAATATCCCCATGACAAAGACGCGCAGGCTGCTCCATAATAACATCCTGCAGACAGCAGAGGGGATTTGGCAAATTCAGCCTCTCTCATCTGCATTTTATTGAAGGCGAGTTTGGTGAAGGCCTCGTCATGAAACATTTAAAATATCACCACAGTCGCAAGGAGACAATGAATTCCAAGCGTTGCTTTTTATCCCCAGTGATAATTTATATTCGTAATAAGCCTTGAACAAATTAAATATGAATAATGCACAAAACAGGAAATGCAAGATTCACTTCAGATAGTGAAGAAACTTTCTACTCATTACTTCAACTGGTATTCGTATAGGCCTTTGGGCTGTTACAATTGTTGTTGCAAAAGCAAAATGTGATGCAAATATTTATTTTAGCATGCTGCATAAAATACCACACGTCAACTCATTGTGCAGTTTATATCACCAGCAAACCAGAAGTGCTCATCCATTAGTATTATGACAAAAGCATTTGGTCAAACTGTGTGAGGACACATGTTCATAATGTGACTCACAGCACATCAGTCAGTCCCGAGAGCAGCGTGGAAACGTAAAACTGTAATAAACACGCAGAGTGTAATGGATGAGTACTGTAACCCAGCGGGCTCTCCCTCAGCCTTTATAAGGCCAACAATGCTCAGGCTGTTTTACTGAGCTCAGAAGTCACATATGACAGGATCAATGATGTGACGTGTGTGACAGCAGCTCACACTCACTGCAGCCTATTAAACTGCGCTCTGTCTCCCATTCCAAGTACATGTACAGGCAGGCGGCTTCCGCACAATATCAATTATGGATCCAGGCTTTTTTGATATAATAATGAACCAGTAGCTACACAGCGCGCCCATGGAAAAAATAGTTTGATCACGCAAATGCTACTGCGTATTGATTTTGATTGGTCTTATGAGGAGTAGGGGGTGTTTATGATGTAACTCCATAAAGGAGGAAAGCCCTCACGTCTAACGCAAGAGAAGAATATATTATATAGAGAGTTTGTTGTTTTTGAAAAAACGGTTGTGCGCGTGCTGCAGCCTCTAACAGATTTACTATCCACGGGAAGAGGCGAGATGTTTGGGGTGAATCCATCTCTGTCTCTGCTCTACTTACATCTGTCAATAGCTTTAACAACAGCAACTATAAAAATAATAATAATAATAATACTGATAATAATAATGAGCAGAATACCGTTTTATGATGTAATAAGTAACCATTTAATCACGCCTTGGACACTTTAATTTTACGGCCATTCTACATCTTAACAATGAGACATTTTCAGTTTCTCTCCTTTTATTCAAAGGCCAGTTAATCATTAACGAGGAGGAAGAATTTACCTTGTCTTAATCCATCATGGACCACGAGACCCCCAAGATTGCACACAGCTCCAACACCACTTCAACTGGCCCATGCACTGGCTTTCAGTGTTATTCTGCACCAAGCTGATACAAGTTACAATAATACTGATGATAATAACCATCAAGGAACACATCACACACACAGTGTCACATGTGAATCATCAGTAGATACTCAGCTCAGTTAACAACACATTTCTTAAAATAAATATACATATCACAAAGAAATTCCTTTCTGTCCTCTGTTCTCTGACATTACAATGGCGGTGGTCTACTATCACCGAGCACATAATGTATAATTGTCATTATTATTATTATTATTATTATTATTATTGTTATAGTGGTAGTAGCAGTAGAATCGTTGTTAATGCACAGATAAACGCCTCTGTGCGTTTTTCTGGATGATTTTATATCTGTGCCAAGTTTACGTTGCTGCTTGGTATTGCTGTTGTCGGCCCGTCCCCAGGTCTCTGCTGCGACTTATCTTAGCTGCTGTTTCACACTGTGATTGCCATAATTTATGGCCGTCATTACGCGCGCCATCATCACCACCGCGAATGTTTGATTTCAATCTTGTTGTGGGTAAAATCTCGGGGACCCGCCTCTGTGTTTCTGCATATGCAACTTTAAAGCACTCAGTCTGTGAGATTGTCTAGAAAAAATAAATCAGCTTGCCACTAAACTGTTCCAGTGTTTCACGATGAAAGTTACATTGATTTGTACATTTATTTAATTTAGCTTTGTTATGTTAGAAATGTTATTTCAGATCCAAGATGCGTTTGTGAACAGAACCAGCTCCTCTGGCCCAGTAGTTTCAAAGCGGCAGGGTTAAATATAAAAAGGGAGAGGGTCTGGTCTTAATGCGCAGAGGAGCCCGGGTATTTTCAGCTTGTACACCTGAAGGCAGGTGCTGTTGTTAGGGTTTGGTTTTTTTTGTGTGTTTTTTTTAACCACCTTCTCGCACTGCAGCCGCATGTCTGGAGGCTGCTGCGAACCATTGTTTGACCTTGAAGTGTTCCTTGTGGGCCGCTCAGGAGCTCAGTGAGCCCCGGCACAGCCTTCCAGCGCCGGCACTAGATTCTCCAGCTCCATTGTTCTGCGGCTCCAGCTCCTGAACCTTCTATTGTTGCTGCCCCGCGCGGCCTCGCGACGGGTGGTTCTGTCTCTCCGGTGTTTCTCTGTCGGTCTGCACTAACACACACAACCATTCTCTCTCTTTTATTCTTTGTGCCTCTTTAATATCTCTCTATCTGTGTCACTCTCTCCATCTCTTTTTTTGGAACAGCTCTGTTCTCCTGTGCCACCTGTCCGCCACTTCTCTCCTCTATAAAGACTCATCCTATTTAAATGAATCACAGCAGTTATCCCACCAGGATAAAAAAAAAACGTGTTCATGAAAATTTTGTCCAGATAAAATATAAATTTTTGATGTGATCACACAGATGTGGGTGAAGAGCTCGACCTGGTCTGTTTCCATTTCGACGCAGAACATGAATTATAATTGCCAAAGGAATCCGCCGTGATTCATTTCCACTGACACAGTTTTGCTCTTGAGTGCGCGTCGCGGCTGTTAAATATTTAGTTTAGCTCCAGGACGCCCCGAACATGACTCCGAGCGGGAGAAATCAACTCCTCTGCGATAATCGAACATTTCCTACTTTGCTGGAAACGGATCCGTTGAAATATAAGACGGGACAGTGTCAGGAATCCCCCCCCCACCACCACCACCACCTCTCTCATGCCGAGTAACTGCGAGCTGAGGCAGAGGTGACAGTGAGGAATAACGAAGAAAGAGTCTGAGGCGGGCAGTCATTTTTTAAAGAAAGGGGAACAGAGTTGGTGACAATCATCTTTTATCGCTCTCCCTCTCTATTACAGACCTACCCCGGTTTACTTTACGCACATTACGCACGGTGGCTCCCGGGGAGGAGGCTGAAAGGTGAACACAACTTCTCTCTTCATATTTTGTTTCATCTTCATTTCTTTTCTTTTTTCTTTTAAACTCAAACAGAGCCCCTGCATCACACAGCGTCCCCACTCCCACGAAGTAAGAGGCGCACAGATATACCCCCCCCCCACCACCCCCACCCCTACCAGCACCCTCACCCCGAATCCCCCGCCCCGACCGACACGTCACGTGATTCATTAAATTATTAATGCCGAGGTTAAAGAATAGATATGTATTCGTCAGGAATATAACGGTAAGGCACGGTGCTCCTCCGGCGCGTGTGTGTGTTCATTTGTGTGTGTGCCTGTGTGTGTCTGACGTGGAAACCTCAACTGTCTTTTCAAAGAAAAAAAAAAGAATACAAGCCCCCCTATAGCAGCGGAGAGAGGGGGGAGAGAGAGAGAGTGAGGGAGAAGAGGAGTCACTGAGAAACGCCAACAGAGAGAGAGAGAGAGAGAGGAAGAGAGAGAGGGGGAAGAGAAAAGAGAGAAGGAGGCTGCAATAAAACAAATTTGGACGGGCGCGCGTCTTGCGGGTCGCTGTGGACACCGTGAGTACTGCGGAAGGAAGGAAGGAAGGAAGGGGACCGCACGGGGGGAAACAGCCACGCGTCTTCCTCCTCATCTTCGCCAGCCGCGATCCCCCCTTCACTGACTCATAGGCTATTTTAACATCGTGGTAAATATGCAGCCCCCCAAAAAACTACCCATCTTCCGCCGTGTTTTCTCATCGTGCATGTTGCTGTTTAGTGTTGTTTACACATGACCCCCCACCCATCATCATCATCACCAGCCATTGTTTATAGGTTGAAGCGGTGCAAAGCAGAGAGAGGGGAAGGGAGGGAGGGAGGGAGAGAGGGAAGAGAGAGAGAGAAATGGAGGAATGCAATGTTAGCCGATGGCTGTTTATAGTTTAAGAAGCACTTGGATATTCTTCTCCATCTTTCTCCCATCACCTCCTGTCTGCCTCTGCATCCCTCTCTATCTGGCTCTGTCTATCCCTCACCCTCCCTCCCTCGCTCTCTCCCTCTCTCTCTCCTCTTCTTCCTCTTCTTCTTTCCCCCCAGCTAGCTACTTCTCTTGATTTATAGTGAGGCAGGGTGTCAGCGTGCGGCCGGGGCTGCCATTGTGTGTTTGTGAGGGAGTGCTGTTGTTTATGGTGGTGCCCGCGATAAATCATGCTTCCCCGTGCTGTGGGGAGACGGTGGGGAGAGAGAAAAATGACGGTCGATGGAGCGATGATGCACCGGAACTAGGAAGCAGGAGGAGAAGGAGGAAGAGATCTCTGCTGCACGGACTCCTCTCCTGGCTCTCCTCCTCTTTCTGCTCCGGTTATGTTTCCATCGCCTCGCCTCTCTCGCCTCTCTCCCTCCATTCCCTCACACACACACTCCCCTTTGCACTTGATTATAACTCGGGGTGTGTTTCCTTTTTTTCCCCCTCACTCAGTGTGACAGTGGCTGGCTGTAGCTGCGGGTCTTGAATTACTGCGGCGACCAATTAACGGGAGATTTGTTTAAATCTGGCACACCGGGCGCGCCTCGGCCGCCGTGAAATCTCATAAAACAGAGACCCGCCGTCAGGAAAATCTCATCTATCTAGCCAGGAGGTGTGAGTGAGTCCAAGTAGCTCAGCCAAGGGAGCTGCAGGCTACAGAGCTAAACGATGCCGGTTCGAGTCCATGACTTTTACAGTGAGCAAAACGAGCCCACGCAGGCCCTGTTTGTAGTTGAAGCTTTGTGCATTGGCAGAAGCAGTTTCAGGCTGTGGAATTCATAATTTATTCATGTCTCCAAAACTACCAGCTGACTGTTGCTTACCACACAAAAAAAAAGGCTTTTCTGCTTCGATGTGATTCATCTGCTGCTGCTAATTTTAGAGGAGAGCAGGCTTGTTTATATGGGATCCATTTAAGTTCATGGATGAAACCAGGCTGCACACTTCACCCTGGCTTCATTTTTTATACCTCCTCGTTTTTCCCCAATGTGTTTTCTTTGAATGTTTGCTGGATCTGCGCTGGGCGCCATTATTCATGTCAGCACTCAAGTGTCTCTGCTTTTGCTCAAATCCTTCCCCGTGATGCAGACCTTCTTCTTCTTCTTCTCTTTTAACGTGGCGAGGAGAGCAAGATCCACGAATACAAATGTAGTTGCATTCTGTAAATTTACAATTCTCCTGTTATATGAAATCAAAGGCAGTGACTCAGTGAGTTGTTGTGAATTTGGTTGAGGTGTAACTATCATCTTTTATTATTTTGCCTTTATCATTGCCAGTAGCAGTGGGGTGGTGGAGGTGACTGGAGGGTGGGTGGTGCATTGGAGTAAACGTAATTTCACCCGCTAACCTCATAACGCACTATAATGGTAGATGACGCTCGTGTGGTGGTGTTGTCTTTTTTGTGTGAAGCCTGGTGGTAATTTATGCAAAATGCAGGACAGTGGACAGTGAACGCATCATGAAATAATTTTATTGCATAGGCTACATACGCAACACACACATTGCAAGACATTTTACATTAATAGCAACAGCAATAATAATTATTATTATTATAACAATAATACACGTGGCTGTATCTCGTGCAGATGGATGGATGTGCACCGGGAAACACTCTACAATTAAATTTCCAAGGCTTGGCTCTTGCACTCCCCCCCTCTCTCCCCCATCTCTCTCCCCATTCGGCCATCACTACCAGTGTAAACCTTAGCGTAACCAAATTAGATCGTCTCCGCGGCTTCCCATCCCATAATAATGGCAGAAGCAGCGAGAGGGGAGCGCTTTTCAAAATGCGTATTCCTCTCCGTCCGCCGCCGTGTCAGGAGCAATATCCCGCCTCATTTCTGTGGACAGAAAGGGACGGGGGGAGGGGGAGGGGGATGACAAGATTTCCTTCCTTCCTCTTTTTTCATATATATTTAAATAATTCGCCGCTTATCTCCACCTCATATCTGATGTGGTGTCATGGAAGCGTCGGGCGCGCATTTGCAGAAGCCACGCGGAGCCGCCATGCATGCTGCCGCGGTGAAGGCAGGTAGGTGAGTGTGGAGAAAAGTTTAAGAGGGAAGCACGTTAGTAAATGAATCAAACCGCAAGTTCCCAACATCAGGGGAGAGGACTGCACGCCAGCAGAGGCAGCAGCCGGTTTATCTTATCTTATCCCGGACATGTGTCCACCGTTAAGTGTGTTTTGTCTGGCGAGATATAGTCCCACATCAAAACGCGGCAGAAATAGTTCAAATGTTTGAAACGGTGTTGAGAAATGATATCACTGCGTCGTCTGACATCCATTATAGCTGCTATCCGAGCTGCAGGAGGGGGATCTGAGCCCCTGTGAGGCCTCACTGCAGCCACAACTCTCTCTGCTTCTCTGACACGGTTCAATCCCTCTGCCTGAGCTGCTGCAACGTCAGCCTCTGTATATGATCCACGGTTGTTGCATGTGAAAAACACAGATAGCCTGGATGGCGTGAACGCACCATCCAGGCTGAAATTAATGTTTAGACCGAAAAACCCTCTGCAAGCTCATTGTGACGTCAGCGGTATAAATGAGGCAGCTGAAAACGTTGCAGTTTTGTTTGTGTGTTGCTACAGGCTGTTACATCTTCTTTATTTACTTTAGCATTTTGCTGAACAGGAGCAGATCTAATCGAATGGTTTTCCCACCTTCCGGTGGAGGCTATTAAAAAAATAATGACGCCTTTTACTCCTTTTTATTAAAACCCTCGTGAATTTAACTGCGCTCTGGTTTAAAATGGGGCTTCTTGCGCATTTAAAATCAGCGAGTGAGAGTCTTTGTCTCAGATTTATTGTTGGTTGAAATCTTATTTTAAATCTTGGTGCAACAGGAACATTAACTGAAGCTCTGCGGTCTCTCTCTATTAACTGTTGGGGGAAAACACTTAACAAATGAAGTAGCTGCACAACAAAACGGCACAAATCTGTTTGTGCACACTGGGAATGAAACATCCTTTTATAGCATGTTGTCAAAGACAAGGTCGGTGCAGACCCACGCGTCTGGAAGAGACAAGTGTTCACACAAAGCGCATCTTCCCACTCACGCGTTGGCAGCCATATTGTCTCGCTCAGGGTTTTTGTGTGATCTATTCAAAAAATACATAAAAGCATTTATACAAATACTTTTTAAAAGAATTATATTACTATATGTAACTCAGCCTATACATTATATATACATTATATCGAATTTATCTATTTGCATGTAATTATACATTCGGCTAGGTTTATCTAAAAATAAAAAAGGAAATCTTAACTTAAAAAAATATAGGCTATATTATTATTGTATGTATTATTGTTTTTACACATGAATCTCCAGCAAATGTGATTTAAGAAGGACAGAAAAATATAATATAAAAATATAAATGACTTAACAGTGAAAAAAGCGGCACTGGAAATGTGTTCGATATCCATAAAACTGGTGCTCATCGCTCCAATCCGCCCTGAGCCATAACCCATAAAAACGCCGCTGCTGAGTTCACTTTACATCTTAGGTTTGCTCATATAATCGTCGCTTGAAGACGCAGCCGGTGTCTTTTTCTCAAGTGAGAAACCACGGGAGCAATGAAAGGAAACATTTTTTGTGTGTGTCTTTTAAGGAACGGAGCGGTGATTCTTTGAAAACAGTCCAACATAAATCAGAGAACCGCTGGGCCTCATAAATCTACCGCCGCTGGACGTTAACAAGCTGAAGATTTAAGTGTGGGGAAAGTAATGTGAACAGCGCGAGTTAACATGGGCTTAAATCAACCAATCAAGGGGGATACTTCATTTTTATTATTATTATTATTATTACTATTAATTATATATATATATATTATCAACTTTGTAGCATTTAAATATGTTATTTGTATTAAATAATAATCTTTGTTATTGTTATCATTAGTATCATCATTATCATTATTATGAGTAGTAGTAGTAGTAGTATTTAATATAGAATCTATAGCATGAATAGCTTTGATCTCTTACAGGCTGTAGATATCCCGTTTCGTGCCCCACGCACCGGACACTTCCTCGACTCGCGCGGTGACGATTATCCTTTTGGAAATAAATCAGTAAGACGCCTCGTGCTAATTTATAATCGTCAGTGATTCAAGGCGCGTAAAAATGTAGCTGCTGAAACCGTATCCCGTATCCTCCCCCCCCCCCACATCCACCAACCCATCCTCCTCCAACCGGCCGCGGAGCTGCAGCATGCGCCGGAGCGATAAGAAATGGAGAGAGCGAGAGAGAAAAAGAGGGAGAGACCGAGCTGCTGAGCCGGACATGCTTCCACGAGGACCTGGCACTGGTGTCCACTCGCTCCATTCTCAGTTTTTTTTATCAACGCGGGGACAGACGGAAAATAACGTGGAAGTAACGAGCGCTTCGGTATAATTGAACTTCTTTCTTTCTCTTTCCTCCTCCTCTTACTCGCTTTATCTCTCCCGCTCTCAGTGTGTGTGAGTGTGGCAGTGAAAGCGTGTATTTATGTGTGGGCAGATAACACTAATACACACACACACACACACACACACAGGCAGAAAGAGAGAGAGAGAAAGTCATGAGAGTCTCTTTGAGATTTATTTCGTCTCCACAGATGAGCAGAGGAAAACTGCGAGTGTTTGCGCGCAGGACAGAAAGAATTATGTCCAGTCTGTCCAACATGTCCTCACATCCCGCCTGTACGCTCGCGTTGCATTTCACTGTTTTAGCATTTCAGTCAAAGTCGTTTTTATGTCACAAAACAGAAGCAGCAGTATCTATTTCCCTAATATTGTCCTTCCTGGGGTTTTGTAGGCCCCATAGACATCCATAGTGTGGATTAATAACACATCTGTGACATCTGTATGTGTTTAAGCTTTGGGTCATCGTGTGGGAGGGCTTGAAATCAGATATGGTTGTTTCATTCATCGCCTTTATAATTGTGATATTTCGCTGGTTTGATTTTGTTTGCGCGCTATAGGCGACGCGTGTGAATAATGTTCGGGACATGGTTTTGACTGCAGGCCTCTCCGCTGTGCTCCACCAGTGGATGTGTAAACAAGCCTCGCACAGCGGCGGAAACACTTCCCCGTGTTGGATGTGCACAGGTCAAATCACAGCGGAATTTCTTCTCTCTCTCTCTCTCTCTCTCTCTCTCTCTCTCTTTCTTTCTCCCTTCAAACCTCCTTCCTCGTCCTCCTCTCCTCTGATCGCTCGCTGTTTGACGCCATGTAATACCCAACACCTGGCCCCCTGGCGCAGGCGGGACGCACGGGCAGGTCACGCTGAACTTCCCTGACCCCCTGTTTCACCCTCCACCAGACCCCACTACAATCGGACAGGAACAAGAACCAGAACCAACTCAACCCCCCCACCCACCCACCGACCCCACCCCCTCCCCTTCCTTCTCCCGCTCCCTGTAGGATCTGGAGACCTGTCTAGCTGTCAGTCAGCAGCCCGGTTCAGAAACAGTTCACGGTGTCAATTCGCCTATCCCGGGGCGAAGGAACGAGCCAAGAGGTCCGAGCAGGGAGAGAGCAAGGGAGAGGTGGGGAAGACGCGGTGGGTAAAAAACGATATTCCATAATCTATAATCAATCAATCATAAAGGGACGAATCTAAAATATCTTGGTTTGTAAAGGTTACAGGTCAATGAGGAATCACGGTCACTAGTCAGGACAGTAACGACGTGTGCGCATGAGACGCTGAGCAAGATGCCAACCGGCGGGAGGACGGTGTAGAAGAAGCGACTGGGTGGTATTGGAGGGGTGAGGAGAGGAAGATGCAGAAGAGGAGGAATGGAATTGGCAGAGGAGGAGAGCTCAGGGAATGCGACGCCATGTGCTCAGCCCAGAAAAGCTCTGGCTGTGGCAGAAACCACTTCCCCAGCTCACGAGGGCCTACACCGAAGCACGCGCTGCACCCCGATTTTGGCTCTTTGCGCCACCGTCTAGTTTAAGACCAGGCACCAGGGAGAGAAAAGCGCGAGCCCTGACCGCGGTGCTGGCCAGGCACGCACCGGCCCCGCTTTTGCAGCAGAAGCAGAGGGGTGGGTGGGTTGTGTGGGGGGCGGGTGAGCGCGCGCACGCCTTGTGTTTTTTAGGGTAAAGTAGCACCGCTAGCCCCAGACCGAGCAGTCCCCGTCTGATATTGCGATGCGGGTGTAGGCTTTAATTGTCGGAGTTTTGCGCTGCGTTATGTTGCAGAGGCGTCTCAGTGCACGCGGCTGTGGCACTGCAGCGAATACGCGGGTTTGACTGGCACGAATTGTGTTTTATTGCCATTTGGAACTCGGTAGAAAATAGCCGACCTGTCAGGCCGACTGCGCGTAATTACGCAGCCGGAATCATTGAAGAATACGTCCAAGGTTTTCCAATAAGGGTCTCTGTGGTCCTCCATACTCCAGCCGGTGTGTTCGTCCGTGTCCAAAACACTTTGCATCCAGGAGGGGAAAAACCAAAAGTGCATCAGCAGAGATCCAGGAGGAGACACGCCGAGAGACAGCAGGTATGGTCAGTCAGCCGGGGATGTTTCTCGTTCAGTGTCCCGGTGTGTGTTCCCGAGGCGTCCCCATCCCACGCGCTCCACCGCTCGACATGTCATTAATTATCTGTTGTGTGACCGTGGTCGCTCTCGAACTCGCAGAGGCATCCGCGGGGTGTGCCCGCGTTCAAGCTCCACTGCTATCCAAAAACTTTTTTTTTTCTTTCTGTGTGTGTGAAGGCAGCTGAAGACAGATGCCTCAGAATAGGTAACAGACAAGAGGGCGATGAGGGCGCTTCGCCATGCTCTCTCCCTCTCTTTCTCTCTCTCCCTCTCTCCCCTCTCTCTCTCTCTCTCTCTCTTCACTGCGGTTTGGACAGCAGAGAGGTGTGCGCCTGGACTCTGTGTGAGAGAGAATGAGTCGTAGAGAATAGCGACCTGACGGCTAGGTGTAAAGAGAGAAGATGCATGTTAGCCACGCCGTGATTTATGATAGTGTGAAAAGATTGCTTACTCAAGAAGCCGCCACCCCCTCTGTCATTCTTTCTCCCGCTCTCTTCTCTTCCACATATTGTCATGCGCTTTTATGCCCCCCAGCGCTTCCCCCAAACACACAGCAAATGGTCCAATATAAACAAACTGTTCATCTAAACCACATCTAAGAAACAGCTGGTTATAAACCAAGGTCTAATTACGACTATTAATATTTTAAATTATGAACAATTCGAGGTTTAGTCTACATTAAGTGTGATCAATACAATCTCATTGTTACAGCAGCCACATGTAGAGTTAGGTCCATCAGCTTGTGTAAAATAGGAATACAGTCAAATCAATGCATTGCCTAGAAGGAGGAGTAACACTGTAATATATATGTATTAAATATATTTTTATCAAGCAGGTAACAGGGCCACATTCCTCTAAACCTTTAGTTTTCAATACTCAAACATCATTTAAACCTCATTTGTTTAGTCTTGTTGTTGTTTATGTTCTAAACTGCAGGTTGGTGGTGGCATGGCTGTATTTTTATATTTTTTCAAAAGACGTAGCACAGTTATCCACAGAGAAAAAAACATGCATTTGTTTCTGTATCGTTTTGTCAGTGAAGCTCACTTGACCTTGGTGGTTTTCGCTTGCTTCCAGGTACAGAGACTTAAAAGTCAGGAAAAACCCACAGCTGCTGCAACACAGCCACGCTTTAATAGATTTTTTCATACATCACTGACAAACTATGGGCAAAACAGCCATCAGAGTAAAATATTGGGGGCAGGCGTTCCCAACACTGTCACAGTGTATAAAGGCTGACAGCTCTGGCCCAGATCCATACAGCCGCTCCATCCTGCTCTAACAGGCTTAATAGCGGGCCTATCTGCTGCTGGGCCAAGTGGCCTGATTATATTACAATCACTGGCTTCTTATTCTTATCCCTGTGTCATAAGAGGAGCATGTTGTTAGGAAATGGACACCGGCCTGTTGTGCTGCTGCAGGTTGTTCAACACTCAGTGTAATGAGGCCTCACAGCAATATAATAACATCTTAGGAAAATCCATTTTTAAGGCAGTGCCAAACCACAGATGACTGGAAACACATATCACCGAGTGCTACTGTCCCCGCGTGATCTGTCGCACCGGTGCTGGAAATGTAACTTTTTGTGAGCAACATGCAGCCACAGGGGCTGACCGCCCTGAAAAGCAACATCCGTCTTTGGCCACACAGCTGGATACACAATGACAAACCAGCTGAAAAAGACATTCAGTCATCAGACAAAGTGAGTGGCAGAGCTGCAGCTAAACCAAAGTAACATGGCTCTGTTCTTAATATAATCTGAGTTAAACATTGAGGCATAAAGCTTTGACACATCCTCCCCGAACCATGGTTTGCTTTTCTCTTTCTTTTGAGGGCCTCTCGCAGAGGAGCCAGCAGCCCTGACATGTTACTGTGCATTTAACTGGAGGGCCAGCTGTGTTTTTACACATGGTGACTTCTGTTGTGACTAAATACCCCTCCGAAAAATCACACACACTTTTTTTTCCTGTCACTATAGCTTCAACATGCTCATCAATGTATACGAGTATACCAAATATATCCTTTGATCACGATTAAAGATCTTAAATCTTTTCAAAACAATTACTGAAAACTTCATCACCCACACATTAAGTGACAGTGTCAGAGTGACACCTTCTTTGTGTTGGGCTTTGGATGAAACATTTTATAAAACTGATTGTGTTCATCATCATGCTAACATTATAATAGTCTCTCTACCCTTCTGAGAGGACACACACACACACACACACAAGCAGTCACATCCATCCCTCTTCACCCAGCCCTGACAGACTTGGTGAGCTTGGCACTTTTCATGGCCCAGGAGCAAAAAGGGCCATTTGACCCCCACACCCCACCTTCCTCTAAACCCCCAAACACCCCCCCCCCCCCCCCCCCCCCCCCCCCCCCCCACTCCTTCTCTCTCTCTTCTCTCTCTCCTGGCATCAGGGCTTCCTTTGAGCTCCAGGTTAAAGATTAGTATCTCTGATAAAGATTAACTCTCTGTCAAAGGAAGGTGCTGATGATATGCGTTTCTTGTTTGGGACTGTTGGTGACACGGGGTCGAGCACTTCAGGGAGAAAGAGAGCGGGGCTAAAATGATGGCTCGCTGGATAATGTTGTGTAATTAAACATGGCTGCAGGGCTGTGGTATGTGGCCAAAAATGATATCAAGATGAAAATGTCCGTATCAGTTGATTGATAATTATCATGATAAATGTCACATTATTATTTCTGAAGGTTGTGGTTTCAAACTCTTACATGAGCAGAGAATGACAAACATGTTTTACAAAACCGAGGTCGATCAATTATGTGTTATACCTCCTCATTGTGTTTCCACAAAGCATAAGCATTTCAACAACCCTGCATAGCTGGTTATGCTTTAGCAACTTAGTTTATGTAACTGAACAATATATTGATTTTCATTAGAATAATCTTAGATTTCTGCTAAAATGTTTTATAAACCAACAAACAAATTCAGCTGTGAAGCCACCACTAGCTCCTCTCTTGCTGATAATTCACTGAAGACTCCCCAGAAACTCTTGTGAGACTGTGAATTGGGAACCAGACGTAGCTTATTAGGCAGAAGCGTGTGGCTTCAACAGGGTTCAAATAGGTCTTTTGTGCACAGCATGATTACAATGCCTCAGTTATGTTTCTACAGCCAGGAGCATCAGCAGACTTTATGTGAGGACGATCTGTTCTGATTTGATGAGCTTGAGCCAAAACAATGGGAGTCGAATCATAAGAGCAGATCTATGGTATTTCTAAAATGTTTCAGCTCACATCCTGCTATTGTACAGCAGATGTAAAGCTGTGAAGTGTTTAGACTGGAGGTTTCATCGTTTAGGCTGGTTGGGAAATGAATAGTCTGTAATGTGTACTCACAGGGGCTGGGCAGCTCAAAAAAAAAGCAAACTGGAAAGAAAAATATAAAATGTTCCCCTCACACAACTGTCCACATCACTGATCTGTCCACATCACTGATCCGTCCACATCACACAACTGTCCACATCACTGAACTGTCCACATCACACAACTGTCCACATCACTGAACTGTCCACATCACTGAACTGTCCGTATTAAAATGCTCCATGTTGATACATTTCAAGTTGATTTCAAGCTCTTGTTATGATACCAGTTATTTTCTGCCCTAGATTTGAACAAGTACAGTTAACTGACTGGCAACAAACCAAACACTTTAACTCTCTAAATAAAAAAAGGGACATGTAAGATGTCTTCTTCCTCTCCCAGGTTGGGCAGAAAGAGTGCATATATCTGCTTTATGTGAAAAACTGTGTTGAAACGTGTGTGTCGTCGTCCCAAAGTGGAGGAGATGAAATGTGTTGCAGAGCTCAGTTTGTTTGTCGTCGCTTGCCATTTGGTGTGGCTGCCTCTGTGGTGTTTGCAGTGATGCTGCATGGCCGTTCAACCTCATTACACTTGAAGGAAAGCTTCCAATGGACTTGATGAAAAATGTCTTTTCAGGGAAACTTGAGGATATTGAGTTCTTTTTTGGGGGGTGCTCAGGTATAATGTGATGGTAGTGGGTGCTCCGGTGGCCTAATGGTATAAAGCGACACTGCTGGTGAAGGAGAGATAGAAGTTGTATTTCGTTTTTGGATGAAAACCAAAAAATGAAACAATCTGTTATTGAAAACAGTTTTTGTTAACCCTTCAATGTATAAATTATGTCTAACTTTCAAGTTCTAAGTCACATTAGATTGTACAATGTACAAACCTATCCTCTTACATTGTCCATAATTATAAAAATGTTCTTTGATTGGAAGTATCCATTTTTGAATGTGCCTTAAAATGAGACCAAAAATCAAAAGGTTCAGCTTTCTGGAAAAGAGGAGCTTGATGAATCCAAAGCAAACCAAATGAAATTCTAACCATGGAAATCATTTGAAAAGAATGTACATGGCCGGTCGCCCAGTGACGCTGCTGCACATGACATTACATTTAGAAATTTGATTCACTCGGGGGTGAGGGGGGGCTTTTATTAACAGAGAGGTTGTTTCAGCCCAAAGGATTTTCAATTTGAAATGATCATTTGTGTCAATTCTTTTTTACTACTTTTTATTTTAGCTTCAGAAGTTCAATTTAAACTTAAATAGGCTACTGCTCACCAGAAGATTCAAGATTCAATATAGAGGACAAATAAGAGAGTTGTTCTACTCTATGGAGCCATTTACAAGTCCACAAAGCTGTCATTCACTTTGTGTGATCTGCATTTGAACATACTCTGATAGTTTGGTAGAATTTATACCTGCAACAACACTCAGATTCCCATTATTTCCGGTTGTGTAACTTTTAGTGTCTGTGGGCTTTTATCTTTTATCTTTTCGGCTAGAAGAGATTCCTATACATGTTAAATTTAGATTAAAAAATACCTTCTGTAAATGTGAGTCACTGAGCAGATTTATGGATTAACACATAAAACAAAAGGGATTATACGGCACTTTGCCAATGGCTTCATCATTAAAGAACAGAGCTATCACTCCTCCAGGTCAAAGGTCACCTTTGGAGAGCTGTGCAGCAATATGTCACTGTGTGAGTGCTTCAGTGAGGGCTTCCAGTTCCTGTGGTAATACCACAAGCTACATGCTTTCTTTTCCAAGTCTGTGAAGCAGCAGCACTGACATGTGTAGTTGTTTTTGTGGTCATATTTTGTTCTGTTTGGACAAAGTAGGACAAAGAAAAAAGACAGAATAAAGTCTCACAGCTGTTTATTTACATCCAGCACACAGTCTTTTACATGGTGTGTGTGTGTGTGTGTGTGTGTGTGTGTGTGTCGGTGGCCGGCACCACCAGACCAGCAGAGATAAGAGCAGAGAGTGGTGATAAAGTTTGTGCAGAATATGTGAGACTTTAAAGATGAAGCTGCAGCTGCAGAGAGCCACAACATCCACCACCAAAAAAGAGTAGAACAGAAATACTTGTTTTCATTAACCTCAACATACAAACACATGTGTTTAGCATCTGCAGCGTTGTTTGAACACAGGATTCATACTTCTGTTCTCTCTGTGGACTATGCAGTCAAATTAAAACATGACAAGTGCCAGGATTTTTGGAGTCAATGGACTTTGTAACGTTCAGCTTTTGGTCCACATCCATCTCCCAGTCACCTAATACTCTATCATTCTGCACTAACACACACTGTGTTGCTTCGCTGAACTCCTGCAGTATGTTTCTGCTGCTTCTGCCTTTTTTCCCAAGCTTTCACTTCATCAAGCGTGAGAAAAAAAAAAAAAAAACCTCTACCTTGTTTTTCTTTGGATACGTGACTTCACCCCCTCCCCTCAGCCTCGTCTTGCCCTCAGACATTTGGCTCATCAGCTGTTCTGGGGCTCTGGAGGCGGCCTCCTCCCTTTGTCTCGGCCTATGGGCTAGCTGGCTAAGCTAGTCGGCCCCCGTCATCACTTTGTGGCCAACTTTAGACTAGTCCACTCCTGCTCCGAGGCTCCAAAATTTCCGCACTAACCCACGGGGCTGAGGGTGGGAGGGGGGGACGCAGGGAGGACTCCCCGGCCGGTGTTGTGATGGCGATGGACGGCAGCCAGAGCTGTGAGTGAGTGAGTGCACGGAGGGAAACAATAAATAACTTTATAGCAGAGGAGCAGGACAAGCTGTGGTGGTACAGGCTGGTACGGGGAGGTCGGGGGATGCTAGCTTGTGATTTATGTGTTTGGGGGAAGCTGTCAGGAGCAGAAACAGAGGCATCCACACATTTTATTCCAGCACTTTAATAATCACAGCCACTATGCAGCAACGCGGACAGCCCTTCTCATCCTGCGGTCGTGGACGCTATTATACAATGATGCAACTCACATTTTTGAAAAAAGGAAATGTTTATCGCCGCACGCAGCAGTGGATGGATGCATATTTACCGCTGGATGTGTGTGTGAGACACATGAGGATATACCCGGGCCCTGTAACACTCAGGATCCGCGATGTGTGCTCTTCTGTCTGAATGATGCTCAGGTTATTTCTGGGCTGTGTGGAGAGAACCACTGGGAAACAGCTGCTAGCATCAGTTTGATTTCTTTCCTTTCATCTGTCCTTTTATGTTTAGCCATTTTTTTTTCGTTTTCTTCCGTGCAAAAATGTGTGTTAACGTTAATGTCCGTCACACGGTTTTGATTTGTAGTTTCTTAATTATAATTCCCATCAAAACCAATCGGAGGCCGGATTTAGAAACAGCTTCGTTACTGACTTTAGCTCTCTCATTAGAATGAAAGATTGGTGTATAATAATATTTAGCGTACATTTATATACAAATTGGGTTGCAGCAGTTTTATATAATGATGGTGTAGGTCGGCGCTGTATTTGCTTATTTTCTTTCTTTTTTAGGATCATACCCCCTAACACAAACATTAGATTTTTCTGATAAAATTTTGTGCCTGCTCCATGAGTTAACCACAAACTCTTCCAAATTTACTCTGGATTATTTTCCAATGTCTCCATCCCGTCTTCAATCTGCATTAGCGGTGGGATGCAGCGCCATTTTTCCACGTTAAACGCTCAAGACTTTCTCACCATTTCTTTTTAACGCATGCAGAGAGAAAACATGGTAGACCTATTAGGGTGTGTAATATGATAACCAGAATCAATAATATCTGAGATCACTTCCAGCCAGCCTTCAGCCTTCCTTCTCCCCGTTCTTATTACTTTTATTCCGGGATTTCAGCGGGAATCATTTAAGGTCAGAAATACCTGTCAGCGGTTTTCTCCTGTCCCGGCCGCTCGATAGACTACAAGAGGTCTGTGCTCTGTATCGGATTTTTTTTTTTTTACCAAGACCTTTGATTGCATCTCTCTCTCTTTTCTTTCCTATCTTTTTCCACCCCTCTCCCCCCTTCTCTCCCCTCTGCTGCAGTTCTTAGGAGCTTCCTGGAAGCCGTTCTTTTCCATCCAAACATTGGGAAATAGGAGAAAGTCTTTCGGTGAGTTGGACTGTTTTTGCTCTCTTCCTCGCGATGCTTGAGTCTGTGCATGTCTGTGGATGTGTCCTCCACCGACACGTTGCTGCACCCAAACTGTGCCCAAGTGAATAATTTAAGACTATTAGAGCTTCACACAGATGAGCTGGTATTTATTTATGTATCTATTTATCTCATTGTTTATTTATGGTAAAAGTTGTTTAAGTGTTTTTATTGGTTCCCTTTGCAATGTTTTCAATCTGTAGCTAAACTGTTCCACCCCATTACGATTGAATAAATTCATATAAATAAATTACACAATAAATAAACAAATATTATACAGGCTATTACCACTACTCATAATAATAATGATAATAATAATAATAATAATAATAATTAGGAATTAGGAATAATAATAGGAATTTCGTAGTTTGTCAAGTCAATGCATTATTGCACGGATTTTAAAATGAAACAATATTGTCGGGAAATGAATGTGCAGGAAATATTGGCTTTGTTTTTAACTAATTTATTTTAAAATACGTTTTCTTTTCTTCAAACATCGAATTTAAGTTTTGCAGCTGAATACATGCGAAATATTCCATCCTTATGTGTGTGAGTGTGTGTGTGAGTGTGTGTGTGTGTGTAATGTAATGACACGTGCTAATGTAATGTAATCCAGAGGTGTGAGGGCCGCGGGTTAGAGTCTCAGCAGGAAACACGCGGGTCAGTTCATCACTTGATAAGACAGTTATTAAAACAGCACTCTGTATCCGCAGTAATGACACTAATGGCGTAACGCTACAAGTCATAACAGCAACGACAGTGCAGCATCAAAACATTTGTAGTTTTTTCTATCAGACCACGTGTATACTTTACAAATATACTATTAAGCACAGGCTACTTCATTCATGTATACTATTCTAGAATTGGCATTTTGCTGCAGTCTGGTGTTTCCACTCCACAACAGTGAAGCTGTAGTGGAAGAAATATCATTTCATATTTCGTAGTCAGAGGAAATTCCTTCGTGTCATCCTCAGTGTCCTACATGTCTGAAATCCCCGAGGGGAAAAAGAAGAAAAACAGAAAGAGGATTTCCATGGCTCTATAGGGCACAGAGTTTCACTTGTGAAACCCAATATCCGTGACTCAATCCGAAACACGGAGGCGCCGGTGCGCGTCTGCCATCCAAGGAAAATAAAGAATAACTCCAGCCTTTACAAGCACCGGCGTGCTCTCACAAGTCAATACACACACGTAATCCCCACCGCCTCTTCCTCCTGCAGCTCTCCTCTTCACTCACCCAGTCTCAATGCAAAAAAAAAAGAGAGAGAAAGAAAGACGCAGACAAAAAAATAGCTGATTAGTGGTTTGGTTAATGAGTAATGAGGGATTTCAGCAGCAGTTAGCAGATCCTTCTGTCCGCACACAAAGAGGCCGGGAGGGAAAGTTGCAGCCGGACACATTTCAGGCTCCCACCTCCCCACCTACACCGAGCTCATCCTCTCATTTCAGCAGCCCACTGCGAATGCTATCTGTTTTAAAGTTGGGCTGTGTACACACACACACACACACACACACACACACACACACACACACACACACACACACACACACACACTGCTGGGTGCGAGAGAACTCATAAATCTTACGTAGCCATAAACGACAGGGATAGCGTCCTGAATAATAAAAATACAGTGAAGTGGGAGAGAGAGCTACAGAGGCTGTGTGTGTGTGTGTGTGTGTGTGTGTGTGTGTGTGTGTGTGTGTGTGTGTGTGTGTGTGTGTGTGTGTGTGTGTGTGTGTGTGTGTGGGCCTTCATATTTTCATTTCCATTTTGTTCTCACCTCTGTGTCTCTTTCTCTTCTGGGGATTCTTGTCATTCTGTTTTCTTTTAGACTACTTCACCTTTTTCTTCACATGTTGTTGCACTTCCTGGTGTCTTCCTCCCCTGTGTGTTTAAGTCAAAACACATGAAGGACATGTGCTCTTGTAATGTTTCCGTTCTGTAAACAGAGCAGAAGGGGAAATATCTTCTCATGTGACTGATATGCCTTTAAGTCTCTGTGCTGTTTAGGCCACTCTCCTCCTTTTTTGTTTTTTATGTATTTTCCCTTTGCAGCAGCAGTGGGAGAGGAAGTGATAGCATGTTAACATTGTAGGCCTACATGTCCAGTTTCTGCAGGGAAACATGGAAGGGGCTCAGGGAGGAGCTTTGAGAACGAAAACAAATAAAAGGAAAGAAAAGTCACATTTCCTGTAAATTTAGGAAGGACAGAAGGAAAGGAAAGAAACGAAGGCCTGTTATGTTGCTGAAACGTTACCAAATTATTTATAAAACTGCACCAGTGAACAATGAGCACATTTTAATCATAATAAACCCCCCAACCCCCTCAAAAAAGTACAGGCTAGTATACATTATAAATTGGGTTCATATAATGCCATATGTTATCTATGAATATGACTCTGAATAGCAGTAGCCATGCTATGCTCTAACCTACTCTTAAAGAACATTTCCAGTGACTGTCTAAGATGGTGTAAAGCGTCAAAATCTAATTAAAAATAGCCATTAATAACATAATTAAATATGCAACTTAGCATGGGCTACAGTGAATTAATTATGAAATTATGAAAGTTCTTTTATTTGACTCAAGCCAGGTCTATTCATCAGTCCATCACATGTTTATAGGAATGTTTTCATATTATGAGCCATAATACTAATACAGCTTTTGAAGTTGTTTTACCATCTATTCATTAGACTGGATTATTATTGCTTCTCGTTAGTTGGAGACCTTTTGTTTCCTTTACATGCATATTTATTTATTAAGGTAGAGATCCAATCATTTTAATTTACGATATCTAAGCTAAGTAGTCTATTTACATAAACTATAACCTACCAACCAAAGCAATCAAAAGCAGCTAGGCTAAACTTGTAAACTTTCTAACTATGGCTACACTAACCCAGGCATCTTTTTCCACTATAAATAGAACCAGGGTCTAAAGTAAGACTAATTAGTAGAAAGGAAGAGGGTAAACTGGCCATCCAAAGGTTGTTTTTTTCATTCATAAGACAAAATAAAAGTTGGAATAATTTAACCCCCACTCCCTCAAAATGTTTTTGTCTTGTATAAAAGTTATGTCAGAGTTCCCCTGGTGAAACTAGTCAGCTGTAGAGAACTTGGCACAACATTAAATATGAAACATTAAG
This sequence comes from Paralichthys olivaceus, assembly GCF_024713975.1. Taxonomy (NCBI): domain Eukaryota; kingdom Metazoa; phylum Chordata; class Actinopteri; order Pleuronectiformes; family Paralichthyidae; genus Paralichthys; species Paralichthys olivaceus. The sequence goes on along the minus strand of NC_091097.1, from coordinate 3,107,434 downwards.
TATGCTAACACATACACTGTGTTTGTTCATAACTGAGCCAGTGACATTAACATAAGAGCTGATCTGATGAGGGAACCATCTCCTCCGTGACACCCCGTGAGCGTGACTGATACCCGGGCTGTGACCAACACCCCCGCAGTAATACGTTACTACCACCACTTGTAGCAGTAGTAGTAGACTAATAGTAGTAGTAGTAGTAGTAGTAGTAGTAGTAGTAGTAGTAGTAGAAGACTAGTAGTAGTATGGGTGGTTCCTGCTGCTGGAGTAAGCTCACCATTGCAGCCTGTCAGAGACCGACGCGAGGCTAGAACTCACAGCCAGAGACAAGAGGGGGAGAGGCGGCGGGAGACCCGGGAACACGGAGGGAGAGAGAGAGAAGGAGAAGGCGGGGGTGAACGACCGGAGAAAACCCTACACCTCCCCTGCAAAAAATGCGATGGGGTGACATTTAATGGTGGACTCACTCCTCAGAGGCCACGAGTGAGTGAGAGATTTGAGGCCATTGTTGTGAGGCGGCCGCGGTGCAGGCAGGACTGCTGCTGCTGCTGCTGGTGGTGGTGGTGGTGCTGGGGCGGAGGTGGAGGGGGTGGGGGTGGAGGTGGGGGGGCTGCGAGCAGGCAGGCTCCCGGTGCGCCCCTTCAGCTGCTGTGTGCTACAGCTAGCCTGCCCGTAGCCTTCACCGAACCCGGCTGCTAATTCTGGCCGTGTACACCGGCAGAGCCTCCGCCGCGTTCAAGTCCGTCCACCTCACTCCTCCGCCGGGCGCTCGTGCACCGCGGCGTCCGCTTCGCCACCACCGCGCATGCAGCCCGGTCTGCTGCCGCCGCTGCTGCCGCCGCCGCCGCCGCCGCCGCTGGCTCCTGGAGGTGTTGTTGTGGTGGTGGTCGAGAGCAGTCGCGCTAGTCTGGAGGCAGCACCGGAGGAGCGGCGGGTTTGCGGAGAGGAGGAGAAGAAGAAGGAGGAGAGAGGGGGAGAGCAAAACGGCGGAGAAAGCCATTGGAGTCGTTGCTTATTTATTTATTTGTTATCGATTACCTCGTGGATGTGCGTGGGGACTAATCTGTGATGCTGCCGTGTTGCGGGGTCCGCGCCGGGCTGGACCGGGACCACCGGCGCTAAGGAAGGTAAGAAGGAGCATCATCACCACCACCGGCGGTCGGACAGGCAGGCGGGCAGGCGGACAGGAGGGCAGGCGGGCAGGCCAGTCGGTGATGCTCGGGCTCAAACAACAAACCCGGAGATACAGAGCGTGTTTGTGTCGCTGTGCAGTTTGTGGAGTGGCTCAGTGATTTATGGCCCAATAGACTTCAATCCCGGTTCAAGAAGAGTTCACAATGCTTTAAGCCGCCGCAGCTCCCCGCCGCAAGCAGCCCCCCTTCTGTCGGCCTTCCATCTCTGTCCTTTTCTTTTTTCCTCCTCTCATTTCTTCTCCTTTTCTGTCCATGCCCCCCCTCACTTAGGGCTATTTATTTACAAAGCAATGGACGACCATATTTATCTGATGCTGATCAACTTCTCTCCCTCCTCTCCCCGCGGGCCTCAGTTTTATTATATTGTCTATATCTGATATTATTATTATTCTTTTATTCGCTTTGCTAAAATATTGAAACATTCTAATTTCATCGCTCATACATGCTTCACTGTTGGAGCCCAAACGGAGGCCACGGACAAACAGCAACAATAGCAGCGATCAGGCCAATCCTTCATTGTTTCTGGGCACAGCTCAATATAATTACTAAGCCCCCACTACAGCTCCCCCCCTCCCGTGTGTGTTAATGGGATAAGGAATACGTGGATTGTCCAAGTTAATGCATTCTCGGTGTGTGTGTGTGTGAGTCTCCCTGCCTGCAATGCTCTTCATGGCAGGCGCCATTTGTAATTTTATATCCCAGGATAAAGCACAGACACTGGACACCAAGGCCGACCTCTCTCTCTCTCTCTCTCTCTCCCTCTCTCTCTCCCTCCGTTGTTTTTGTTTGGGTGGCTGCTCCTCTGTCAGTGTAAGTGGATTATTCAGGGAGGCGTCTAGTAAACTTGGTGATTGTATTAAGCTCTGGTCCTACAAGCTATAGTGGCAGAGACATTACGTGTCCTGTTTAATGGCGAAACAGCGATATGATTTAATAACATATTCCTCCTACACTCAGTGCCACGGCCTCTCTCTCTCTCTCCCTCTCTCCCTCTCTCCCTCTCTCCCTCTCTCCTTGGGACTATTCCTCAGAGTAAATAATTAGGATTCCAGCTTGTCTACCAGAAAGATAAATGGCTGACATGTGTGACGTGCTGAGAGCTGGAGTCGGGCTGCTCTGTCTAATCTCTGAAAGAGAGAAAATAGGAATAATAGTAAAACATCAAGGAAGAGGCTTATGAGTAATTGCATTATTTTAACGCTATTTAGCCCATTTTATAAACATTTAAATGTGACACTGGGGTGATTTTGCGGAGCCCATTTGTTGTTGTTTTTGTAGAAAACCTAGCACACATTATGTTTGCATATATTTATTTATTAATTCATCCAGTGATGCTTTTCGTATTTGCTCTTTTTACCAGCTGCCATTGACGGATTTATTTATTTCTGAGAAACATCACCCATCAGTGTGCTGCTGGTATTTTTATTTTCTAGTTAAAACAAATTCACGAATCTCAAATAACAGCGAGGCTTAAAATTTGCCACAGAACTTCATTTTTGTGTTTTAAATATATAACATGTTTTTTTTTTAATTAAGGCCTGACGTGTAAATGATGTTACATATTCAGGCAGTTGTTTTTCAGTCTCCACAGTGACAGTGTGTGATCGCTGGGATTTAATGACGCTATAAAGCAGTAACAGTGAGGTGTGTGGCCACATGAACCAGTTAGTTGGGAACAGTTCAGGCCTAAAACACTTCAAATTGTGCAGCTCCAGCACACAGGGGCTCCGGAGGCTCCGCGTCTCCCCCGCTCACCGTGTTATCTCTGCGGAGGAGAAATGAATGCCAGGTGCTCCCTCGCTTGACAAGCCGGCCACAGGCCCACCCCAGCGGTGAGCTCCAGATAGGGAGTCCACGGGGGCTCACACGCTGATTCTTTTTTTTTTTTTTTTTACTACCTCCTTTTTCCCTTAAGGGGCCATGATAGAGCACTCTGACCGCTCGACCCTAATGGATCACTGACTCGTGAAGCTTCTTCCGAGCTTTCTTTCCTTCTTTATCTTCCACCAGCATCTTTTGTCCAAGCCCGAGTGTTTTCGTTTAATTATTTATTTTTTCATGATTTATTTTCAAAGCTCAACATTTTCATGAAACAGAATAGGAATGATAAAAAAAAAAAAAAAAAAACTTAGCCAGGCACATTAAATCTCCACAGACCAAAAATGCAAAAATACTCTGTTTAAAACTAAATAAATAGCAGATTGGATTCAAACATGTCACATTGCTCACATGATGACATTCACCGTCAATGCGTTATTTATCAGTCAGCTTTAAACATCTTGATAATGTGCAGTAATATTCATTCGTTTATTTGATTTGACTTGTTTATTAAAGTCCGGTGTGATGCCGGGACAGGCCGACATTCAGCAATGATCGCTGCCGGAGACAGACTCCTCTGGCTGGAGGATGTGTGAGGTAACAGCCGAGCAGACCGAATACAGTAAATCACATGTGGGAGGCAGAGGTTGACAGAAATAGGCTACCTACATCAGTCACAAGGAAAAACGTAACACAGGCCGCTGCCGCTTATTGCATGACAACACGTCACGTCCAGATCGAATAACACCTGACACGATGGGGTAGTGCTTTATTGCAAAAAACAAATAATGAATAAACATGAAAACTCTAAACTGAAAATAATTATGATAGGGGCGGGGGTTGTATTTGATTTTATTTATAAGAGGAAAAGCATAATATTGTTCCCATCCTTTAATTAATTGATGATATAATTAGTAAATTACATCATAAGAAATAAACAATACAACTACTACTATCAATAGATACTCATCATTATTATTATGTGTTATTATGATGATTATTATTAAAAATAGCTAATGATAATAATAATAATAGTATGGGGAAGTCTGGCATAAGGCACTGTAAAGTTTAGGATAGAAAATGTTACAACCATTTAATGCTTTCAATCCTAAACTAAAAGTAGTTTTTTTATTAGCACCTATACTAATTAAAAAAACAATTCCTTTTTTAGTACTTACTTAACTGCTTTTACCATAAACAATGACAATAACGATCACTTTTATCGCTTGAAGGTAAATGAAGGTTACATTTCTATATTCTATAACTATTCATACAAGAGTGGGACCACAGTTTGCCCTCCTCGTGCCCCCACCACCAGAGCATCTGCAGGCTGTGCACTGGGCTCAGAGGGGAGGGGGAGGGTAAGGAGGGGGGTATGGGTGAGGAAAGAAAAGCAGTGGTTTCTATTCATGTCATGGCGCCTTTCATTGAAGGAAGATGGATTTATCGCTCTCATTTCTTTATTCTGCCTCTCCTAACCTTTCAGGTCAGATTGCAGGGGACCGTTGGAGAGACACCGTCACGTGACCCCCGGTACCAAATGGTCTTCCGGCAGTGGTTTTCAACAAGGACCGGAGCACAAGAAGACGCCGCCACTTCTCTCAGAAATGCAGAAGACAACGTACTACGACAACTCCTCAACGCTCTTCGGTGGCTACTCGTCCTACCAGGTGCAGGGGGCGGCAGCGGCGGCAGCAGCAGCCGCCAACGGCTTTGGGGGCTACGATGCCCCGGTCCCAGTGTCCCACCACCAGCCGGCCTTCCAGTCGGCAACCCATCTGGATGTGGATTCGTACCAGCGCTCTGCCTGCTCTCTACAGTCGCTGGGCAATAACAGTGGCCACCAGCAGCAGCAGCAGCTAGCCAAGACCAAGGAGCTGAATGGCAGCTGCATGAGGCCCAGTCTGCCACCTGAGCACCACCCTGGCTCCCAAGTGTCCCCTCCACTGCCCCCCAACCCCAACAACGGTAATACAGGGGCTCAGCAGCCGGGGGGCAGCAATGGGGCCTCCTCAGCCTCCAAATCAGCCCCCAATAAGTCCTCGAATTCCTCCTCCTCAACATCCTCCTCCTCCTCATCACTGCCCCCGAACCCAACCATGGCCAAGCAGATCTTTCCCTGGATGAAAGAAAGCCGCCAGGCGACCAAGCAGAAAAACTGTTCACCCAGCAACAACTCTGGCAACGGTGTGTTAGATTACACTTATCTCTGTCTTTCTGTCTGTCTTTGCTTTGATACCCCCCCACCACACACAGACACACAGACTATATTACAGCACCAACATGGCTTAGCAGAACAATACTCCCTCTAAACCAGTCTATGTTCTCTCTCTCATGACTCCTTTTCTCAGCTCTTTCTGTCCTCCATCTATTTCTTTCCTCCTTCATTTTCCTTCCTCATTAGTGTCGTTGCACCTATTATCCCGCCTTCTCCCTCCCATCGCCACATCCCTCTTTCCTCACCTCTCTTATCAACATCCTCTTTCAAGCCCCAAATCCCAAGAGGGTTGAAAAAAGGTTTCTCAGACTATTGTGGCAAAATAGGTTTCCACAGGCACTGGATTGGATGGGGGAATGGATACAGGCAAACAGTCTAGCTGGTCATTATGTGTCTGCTGATGGGTTGGTCTCCTCTGGTCTAATTTTACCCATTGCTTTTTAAAAATAATTATTAGTGGTGGGCTGGATTGACTAAAGCATTTATACATCTCCCCAAGAAACCATGTTTACGTTGAAGCTGAAAAGCATGAGCCAAAAAGGAAAGTTGTAGGCAACTTCAAAATTCATTGATATGTCAAGACGCTCATAGTAAAATAGGTCAAAGGGCAGATGCATGGCAATGACAAATACTTCTGAAAACACAGTAAATAAGTGAAAGGCAGGAATAAATGGTAAATGACAGTAATATGTAGGCAAAGCATTTCAGTAGTTAGATGAATCAAATCTATCCCCTGGAATTTACATTCATATGCAACTAATTTGCAACAGCAATTCCATTTAAAAGGATATTTAAAGGTCCAGTGTGTAAGATTTAGGTGAAAGGGATCTATTGGCAGAGATTTAATGTAGAATAATCCTCATGATGTTTTCAATAGTTTGTTTCATCTAAATTGTACAAATTGTACTTTTTTTACCCCAGAAAAGACCCTTTATATTTAAATACTTTATATTTACATGGAGGGGACCCTCTCTACGGAGGCCGCCATGTTTTTTACATTAGTCCAGACTGGACAAACTAAACACCTTTTGAGTTTTTATGAACTGAAGCTACCACAGGTTCTTTTTCATGTTTGGAAGGAGAGGGTGAGGTGAGGGGTGTTCAGCTGCAACATGAAACTTCAACACTAGATATCACTAAATTCTACACACTGTACCTTTAATTTAGATTTCTATGTACCCTATTTGTGAATTCACAATTTTGGTTGATAACAAACAAATCAGTTAAATGATAAGAGGGAACATAATATTGTCCACCATAGCACCTGATCTTGAATGTCAGCTGATATCAGTACCACCTATATTGATTGACATTTTAATACCGTGTATGGTTCTGTTTAGACCCTCACAGCTTGGTTAAAGTAAGAGAAAGATCATAGTGTTATTTCACACTGACTCCAGACACAGTTTTAGATTTGAACAAAATCACCAGTCTTTCCCTTACCTCAGCCCTTTGATGCCTGAACCACAGACCAGGGTGTGGATGTGAATCCCTTGACAGGTCTGTGCTTTGATTCCATCTCCTATTGAGTCTGCTGCCATTAATGAATGTAGCTCTTTATTTATAAAAAAAAAAAAAAAACTAGTGTTCATTAAAAAAAAAAAAAACATTGCTTCCAGTAACCCAGCCAGTGGTTACACTATCAACACAATGTAACTGAGAGAACAATTGAGTAGTAGAACATGATGTTGATGAAAACCACTTTTATGTATGTGTTACGTGCAGGGTTGGAGACAGGAGGTTGTTAGGTTAGCTTAGCACAAAGAAGGAGAGGAAGCAGGAGGAAACAGCTAGCCAGCTTGCTGTCTGAAGTAAAAAAAAAAAAAAGTACATTTGAAGCTCACGAAAAACAATGAATGACCTTGTTGTTTAATCTGTACACAAGCACAAATGTACAACCAACTATTTGTGGCTTGTGGTTACATTTTAAAACTACTCCCGGGCGAAAACAGCAGCCGAGTAAAGTTACTTTCTCAAGCCTTGTCTGTACAGGCCGGTACCAAATCCTGTGCCCACAGACTATATCTGGCAAGATAAGAGAATTTTTCAAGTAGAGCTGGGCGATAAAACGATAATGAGATTTATCACAAAATAACATTTCCTCGATAGAAATATAAGACATGGTCTATGCAACGTCAGTAGAGCTCATTTGATCCATGTTTTGACAAACAACACGAACAGCCAATGATAATGAGAGTAGCACAGCGCTGAAACCAATCATGTTGCTGGAATGGAGTTACAGCCACGTCATGCATAGGTTCATGCACACAGTGGAGGAGTAGCAGCCACCAGCAGCACACATACTAATATTTGGGCTACTGCAGCTGTGCACACCAGTACGTCAGGAGTGGAAGCGAGATAAAAGAGAAAATAACGACAAGAAATGCTAACGAAAACTCAAGCGACAGCCTTATCGAAGAGGACACCCCAACGGGGTCAAAAGATTAGGACATTGTTGAAAAGAAAGGTCCGTGGAATTGTGTGGCGATATTTTGGCTATTTAAAGTCGGACAAGATGCAGAGTAGCTTGCACTGCAATTTGTGGCTAAAGCATGTTCCCACTAATATCTTATTTTAACATCTGAAGCAGAAATAACAGAAATTGTGATTATATTTATATCCTGATATATAATGATTTCAACTAATACGAAAACAATTATAATGATAAGATTTTTTCCGCGAAGCCCTGTTGTTTAAAGGCATAAAAAGAAAAATATTTTACATTTAATGACTGAAACAAAGTAATCACATGATGAATTCAGCAAGGAAAATGAGAAAGATTTGTGTTTTTAAGATTATTCATTGACAAATCTTCAGTAAATGGTGCTAAACTCGATAGACACTTCCATGTCCTTGTGTCTATAAGCTGGTTGTCTCATCAGTGACAAGTGAGCAGTTGATTACAGTAGCAGGACTGTCAGTCATAGGAAGGTCTGGCTAACCAGCTGCCACAAGCCTGCAGCCAATAGCCTGTACACCCGCCTATAGTCATTTACATTCAACTCTCTCCACCCTCTGGTTATTATATGCCTTCCCATTGCTCTTCTTCCTCCCCTCTGTGGCCTCCTCCTCTCCTTTTCGCGCCTCCTCAGAAAGCCCCTGCAAGAAATGAGGATATTAACAGGATGAATTTAAATGTCATGTACAATAACGTATGAATAGATTTTCAAAGAGAGGAGAGTTATGACAAGCAGACGTTTGAAATGATAGATTTGAATCAAATCTGCACGTGTAATAAAAGATGGCGAGGCAGACAGATGTAATGTTATTTCAATTGATAGTTATCAGTGAGAAGAAAATGAGAGTCTTCAAAAGTCTTTCAGCTGACTGGACGGACTGAGAAGAGATTAGACTGTTTATTGATGAGGATTTCAAACAATCATTAAGAGACAGATGACACGATGTTGACCTCTCTCATCTTTCTCTCTCTGTCCATTGCAATAAACACTGGAGTCAACTGTTAAAACTGCTGAGGGACAGATAGGATCTCTCCGCTTATTTTGAGCTGCACTGCATCAGCTATTAATAGTGTAAACAAATGGCAAGCATGCACTGACCTCCTGCCAATAGCTCTTTCATTACTCCACTGTTGCGAAACATGTAAACACAGAGTTAAGAGAAATGTTTTTGGAAAAGAAAGCAAAGGTGAAAAAAGTTGTCACTGAAAGTAAAGTTACACTGAGTGTAGAGAGCAACTTCAACTGCAAAGATTCTTCCACTTTTTGTGCAAAAGAAGGACAATCACAGGGCATCCACAAGATCTTAGTATAATATTCAATAATCTTATGTACGAGATCTAAAATACATTTAGGTTCGTTCATATCTGTCGTACTTGACATAAGTGATAAACTCATTCATTAAGGTTTTAAAAATTCTTTAACTTGTTGAAACAAACCGTCCATTAAGGGAGCTTATAATGTTTATGTTGAAACTGTAATAGGATGCGTTATTAGCATTGTGTTACAATGACAGGTGCTTTGATCACACAAATGTGTCCTGTATATCAGGGAGTGTGTCAGGCAACTGATCATATAGAGCCCTATCCACCTCAATGCACCTTATAAAAGATAATGCGATGTCTTCAGCAGTTGAAATTGAGATCGAGAGGTCAGTATACTTATTCCAAAAAAATAAGCTTTCTGTCAATATTAACGTATGTTTTTCTCATTTCCAAAACAAACATATTTATCTCATGCTAGGAGTGAATTACAATCAGCCAGTAGGTTCCACTGGTTTCCAAAACCCAAAGCTCATGAAAGCCACGAAACACAAGCAACAGTCAAATCAAATCAAATCCATCTGATAAAATAACAAGATGTGCGACAGGAGCATTTTCACACCATCATCCTCATCAGTTGATGTTTGAAGACAAACTGCTGAGTGCAAGTCAGCTGCACGTCTTCCTCGTGGTCCTTGTGTTGCAGCTGCTGTTGCTGTTTGGGGGGTTTGTCTTTCCAGGCGAGATGCAATTTAGCCGCCCTCGGCCAGCGCCAGGGCCGTGGTCTCTTAATAACTGCCACTGTTATGAAGTGTTGACAACTAATATCAAGGGATAATTCAGCCGGCCTGTCCAGACCCCCCTCAGCTTTATTAAGAACCTGAATGCTTTCAATTTTCTCCGGCATGCAGGCAGACTATTTGATTCTCTCTGTCTTTCTAGCTCTCTCAATCATTTAAAGGTCCAGTGTGTGAAATTTAGGTGAAAGGGAACAATTGGCATATTTAATGTAAAACAATCCTCATGATGTTTTCACTGGTTTGTTTCATCTAAATTGTACAAATTATATTTTTCTATACCCCAGAAAAGACTCTTTATATTTAAATACTTTATATTTACATGGAGGGAGTCCTCTCTACAGAGGCCGCCATGTTTTTCGTATTAGTCCAGACTGAACAAACTAAACACCTTTTGAGTTTTTATGACAACTGAACTACCACAGGTTCTTTTTCATGTTTGGAAGGAGAGGGTGAGGTGAGGGGTGTTCAGTTGCAACATGTAACTTCAACACTAGATATCACTTAATTCTACACACTGTACCTTTAATTCATAATCATTTTACCTGCTTCTCACTCTATCCTCTTTTTTGAAAAAAGCTCCTACTTTCACCCTCTAAATAAATGTTCTTTTGGATGGGGTTTGCTTCTTACTTATTTTCCTGTGTCGATTTTTTCCTGTCATATCATTTGCCCTGTCTCTGCTAAACGTTGTCTTTTCTGTCCTCAGCATCAGGAGGAGCTGAAAGTGGTAGCAGCGGGGAGAAGAGTCCTACCAGCGGGTCGTCAGCGTCATCTAAGCGGGCTCGCACGGCGTACACCAGTGCCCAGCTGGTTGAGCTGGAGAAGGAGTTCCACTTCAACCGCTACTTGTGCCGGCCACGGCGCGTGGAGATGGCCAACCTGCTCAACCTCTCTGAACGCCAGATCAAGATCTGGTTCCAGAACCGACGCATGAAGTACAAGAAGGACCAGAAGTCCAAGGGCCTGAGCTCCAGCTCTGGTGGACCCTCACCGACCGGCTCTCCGCCCCTGACCATGCAGTCTTCCGCCAGTTTCCTCAATTCAATGCACCCCATGGGTGGGGGAGGGGGGTCAGGCTATGATGCCCCATCTCCTCCATCTTTTGGCAAGCCCCACCAAGGAGTGTCTTACTCCATGTCCACTGCCTACTCCAACGTCCCCATGAAGGGCTGCCCCTCCCAGCAAAAGTACGGTGCCCCAGACCCGGACTATGGTGACCCCCATCCCCACCACGGCCTAGTGCAGGCCACCAATGCAGGCTATGGGACTCCCACCAACATGCAGGCCAGTCCAGTCTATGTGGGGGGTGGCAGCTATGTGGAACCCATGCCTGGTTCGGGGCCCTCCATTTATGGGCTAAACCACCTCGGCCCCACACCACCCCACCATCAAACAATGGACTACAATGGCGGAGGGGCTATGTCAGCCGCCAACCAGCACCACGTGGGTGGGGGGCCCCCCCCGGGTACCTGTGACCCACCCACACACCCCACATACACTGAGCTGTCAGCGCACCACACCTCGACTCAGGGCAGAATCCAGGAAGCACCCAAGCTCACTCACCTGTAGCAGGTTTGGAACAAAATGACAACGTAGGAAATAGTGAAGTTGACACAGGTCAAGTAACATGATGTGACTCACTAACAGACTGACTAACATGTGGGGACTGTACGGCTGCAATGGGACGACAGGGGAGACAAAACAAGACGGACTTAAGACATCCCGTGGTTTGTCCTGTGCTCTACAGTCAAAAAGGACGTCAATAAACCCCACCGTGTTTCCACTGCCTTCATAAAGAGCCCCATCAATCCGATCAGGGCCAGGGCTTTTGCTGTTGCCTTCAAAGTGCAGATAATTGCATTGCAACTAAACAGAACTTGTGTCTGTAAGCTAGTCGCAGTAATTTTACCCAAACCATAAACCACTCATGCTGACACAATCTTGCTCTAAATGAGGAAATGAGGAAAAATGTATTAGAGGACATTATCCACAGTTTTTATTTTAGATCAGTTGATTCTTTTTTACCAATGTTTACACAGACCCTATTATAGAAATATTGTCCCTTCGCTGAGTGTATCACTTGTGAATCACAGGGGAGAGAAGGTGCACAGTCACTTGTTCCCCATGTTCCCCTGAGAACAGTAGAGCTCCTTTTGTGGCACTAGTGCAAACACATCACCAGCTCTATGCCATGGCAGCATGATTCTAATAATACGACACCACAGTCAGTCTGAAAACTCCCGATATTAACTATGATATATCCTAAAAAGCCTTTCATGAAAATATGTTTCAAATAACACCTAAATAAACGTAATTTACTGTTTAATGTTGTATATTTAAATTACTCAGAAGAATATTTGAACCAGAATTATCTACTAGTGATAACCCCCATCCTCCATGGATATCTAATGCAATAGCCTACTGGACTTTACTGGACAATTGTTGCTTAAACAAAGAAAATTTTTACAGTTGTTCAGCTACAGCATTGAGTAAAACAGCCCATAATGGCTGTGTTAGAGCTATATGTGCTGTAAAATTGTACATTGATAATAAAATCCCCCCCCCCTTCTTAGACACATACACAAACAGCTCTCCCGCCTGGTAAATGAAATAGTTGAGATTTTAATGGGCAGTTAACGAGGTGGTTAGATTTATGGCGCTGAGCTCTCTCCCCCCCCCAGGCAACACATGTTGTTGTCAGCCGAGCTGAGCTATGTGGAGGGCCCTGCCTCTCCATCAGCAGCAGAGGAAGAGCAGAAATATATATATGGCTGGAGCCGGTCTTCTTCTGGCTCATCCAACCTCCCCCCCCCCCCCCAGATTCCTCAGAGCACATAAAACCACTGGATGGTCCTCCCTTCACTGTCTCTTTTGTCTCCCGTCGTACCTGTCTCTGTCAGTCCAGACTCAATCACAAGTTACCCACTGTCTCCTGTCTGTAGCAGCAGCACATGGCTTCTGAGGGAGGCAGAAAATACCCCCCCCCCCACATACACATTCACACACACACACACACCCTCACACATCCATCACCGCACATGCACTCACCACCACCTCCATCACTCTTAACAGGGTTTATGAAGCTACAAGCTCAAAGGCTAAGCTAGCTCCCATAGAGACACATGTGGGTCAAGCTATGTCGGCTAATCACACGTTCGCACATGCACACGTAGCAGTGCTAAGCTAGCTTCTTCTCATTCACACACAGCCAGGTTTGCCAGCTGTTGACATCTTCAAACAAACACACAAGAGGACATGGAAGAGACATTTTTAAATGTTCTTATTTTAGCACATGAGTGACACAGGGTAAATAATAAGAGTGGAGAACACTATTTATTTATGTTGGGGTAAGTCATTGCCCTCCTCTCTCTCTATCTCTCTTTCTCTTTCTCTTTCTCTCTCTCTCTCTCTCTGGAAGGGTTCAATGACATTAGCGCCACACCATTGCGCAAAAGTCCACATTTTATATTGTTTTTTTTGTTATGTTCTCACATATCTTGACTTTTAACGTGGATACAGGGTATATATTTGAACAAAAATGCATGTCCCAGGAATATGAGCTGGTGTGTATCACACATTTTTAAAAACAACTGGTTGCATTTGTCTGAACGGTCGGTGAGTGCAGTTTGGGGCAGCACACACTACAGCCCTGTGCAAAAAGGTTGCTAACAAGCTGCACTGCACTCACTGACGTTCAGAAAGTAAACCAGTGGTTTTTAATATGCAGATTCATATACATGCTTTTCACATCTGGGCATCATTGTTGCACTTAGAGTTTACATTTTGATGGTTATAGGTAAAAAAAATAATAATAAAATCTTATTTTGAAGACGGAAGGCCCTCCAATCAAAGCGTCTTTCGCCAATGTGTGTTCAAGTGAACATTCATATCTAAATATTTATTTGTTATAGCCAGTTTAAAAAGACTTTCTGTTTTGTATTATTATTTATCCTTCATGTATTTATATCGAGAAAAAATACTGTACTTTTTTAGTATTTACCTGTTATGAAAGAAAAAAAAAACAACGTTGTTTCTTGTCCATTGTACTGAAGTTAAATTTTTTAGTTCTTGTATTTTAGAAGAAAATAAGTAGTTTTTATGTTCCTATAATGACCCTTGTACATAAATGTCTTGGCTTGTACAAGGAAAAAGGTAAGGATGGGGATTGGTGACCCACCCTTGCATAGTCAGAAAAGTTAGACAAACTATTAGCTGGAAAAAAAGTCTTTTTGGAGAAAAAAACAAACTTCTTTCTTTGTCATTTGTAGCTCGCTTTTCTTTCACTGTTGAGAGAGTTGTCTGTCGAGCAATTCTTTAATAAAAGGTTATGTTATTCAGAGCTATCGTCAGTTTTATTAAGACTCCCAGGACTCATGGTCTTTCAGGTATTTTTTTTTTTTTTCATTACCCACCAAAGCCAACAGCAAACCATCACACTTTTTCACTGCTGGGTTTTGCTTGGCTTCCAGCTGTGCCAAAAAAGATGACTGCACACCAGGTTTACAACATTTTAAAGTTATCCGACTTTTACAATGATGCATGTTCTGGTTGATTATCCTCTTCTTGAAGATAAAATATTCCCTACTAACCCTTAAACAGCCGCTGGTGAAGAACCTAACAAAGACGTTGCTGTTACTATGTTGTATCTAAATTTTTTGTGCGAATGATTTGTCTGATTCATGTTATGTGTTGTGCACAGCACCTCACATATATTTGACCATTAAGTGATGGTTGAGGCTACAAAATGCTGATCCTGGATTTAAGATCTGGTGTCTCTCTGGTTCAGGGATGATGTGATACTGATGTCAGTATCAGGCCAAAGGATCAGCATCACTATCACAAATCACTCCCAGTTATTATTATTACATGAAAAACAAAACATCTCTAAACCATTAGGAAAACTTTAAATCTGCTCTTGTCTCCTATGGTTTCACAAAGGTTTCTTGCAGGATGCTTGGAAACCGCTGCAATCATACTTTACAATGCTACTGTTTAGAAGCTGATGTAAAATACTGCGTTTCATAACGGTAAAAGTAAAAGGTGAGAGCCGAGACTTTTTTCTTAGTCAAAAGGAGGACGGTGGCTGACTGAGGAGGAAACGTTGGCTTCATCTCTGTTGTTAACTGATAAATCATTGTTCAGTCTGTTCTCAGTGACCAGTGTTCATTGCAGTCACAAGTGCCCTCATAGTATGGAATGCATTCAGCAGCTCTAAGTGTTACAGGTGCTGAACAAATCGTGTAAGTCTATAAATTCAATTAGGTGGAAATTAATGTTTTAATTTGTAATAAAACTGATCTGGGGAACTTGGGTTCAATTCCCTTAAACATGCAACCCATGCTGCAGAAGTGTCCTCGTGCAAGACACTGAAACCTGACCTGACCTCTAAACTTGGACGTATTTGCATGAGAAAAATTTGTTTTTCTGCTTGAACATTCCTCATGTTTTCCCTCAAGAATCATAATAAGTTGCAGTAGTGTTTTTTTTTTTGAGCAACTTCTGTGGGGTGGTCTGACATCTTCTTAGCTTTATTCTGAAAATGGTGAGCAAATCCTTGAAGTCTGTGTTGAAGCTTAAGAAAAATATTCAGCAAGTGGACCCTTGAGTAAATATTTAGTAATCAGATTTAGTGATTGATTCATGGCCCCAAGACTCTCTGCCGGTTCAGTGGATGATGAGTGTATGGATGTCAGCCATGTCTCTGCTGACAGATTTTATGTACTAGTCTCTATGCATGCAGACACCACTACTGAGCACCTATTCTGTTCTGTTAAAGAATCAACTCAACCATCTGAATGTGTCTCTTTATCACTGTTCAGCTCTCTGGGTTGATTTTTTGTACAACAAAGCTCATTTTCAGTCTTTGGCAGTGAAATAGTTTCACTTGGAGACACAGGATGAGTCACCTGTGACCAGACTGGGGAGTCACTGAAGGGAAGCTGAGAACTTCTCTCGCCATCTCTTTGTTTCCATGTTTCTTACAGAGACACGTGATGATTCTCGTGCTTCCTGTTTGTCCTGTGTTAATGTTTATGACCAAAAAAAGAAGCCCTGAGGCCTGCGCCTTGGCCTGGTCACATGGTCTCTAACCCCACCCCACCTCTCTCTCTCTCTCTCTCTCTCTCTCCTGGGCCTGAGAGCAGCAGCTTAAAACTTGGAACATAAATCAGGCTCCCATAAATAATGGCCGCACTTCCCTTTACATCTCCGTTGGACTAACAGACAATAAAAACACCAATAAGCAGAGATTGGATCTAATTTATTGCCTCATAAAAGCAGACGAAGAGCTCAGCTCGACTGCAGCTGAGAAGAGCTCAGCTCACACTGTGCAACACGCTCACACGCACGTACACAGCACTGCTGCACAGTGTAAACTCTACAGAATATAACGGAGCATTAATAAGGTGACGAGTGTGAGGAGGAAACCTGTGTAAATGGTCACTTGTGATCTATATCTTTGTAGCGTGCAGCTGCTCTGCTTCTAAATACCAACAATAACGATAACAATAAGAACCTACAAGCTAGTGGAAGCAGTGGCTGTTTTTATAGGATAAAAATAAATGATTTTATCCCATAGACTAAACAGAATGGCGTCTACAATTAAATTGTGATTATATAACATCTGAAACTATTTCATTTTACAATTTATTTAATTGGAAAACCAGCCCTGGATCAATCTAGATCTCCAGTATCAATTATCACTAACTACTAGGATAGGTGGGTTATTAATTTTAATTAATTAGAGTGTTAATTTAGATCTTAAAAGGAAAAACAGGAAAATAGTCATTATAAGTTACGTAGTGCTGAAGTAGAGGCTGCACATAGGGCTACAAAAACAGAATAAAAAATGAATTTAACTACATATAAAAAAGAAAATTGAATAAAATTGGATAACTCCTACACAGTCCACATCTTCAGTAGTAATCCACACTCCCAGTGTTATGGTTCGTCGTGCTCTCCACCTAAACTCCACAGACACCGGGTGGACTTTTACAATAAAAATCTGTCTCAAAATATATATTGTTAAAATAAGTCAAATCAATGTAAGCAGAGCGGTGAGAAGTACTGTGACACCGGAGCTCAGTCAACAGCCTGTTGTTTGGGCTTGTGTTTGCTGTGTGTGTGTGTGTTCATGCAGCCTCGGCCTACTCACTGCCTGCGCCTTTCTCTGCGCGCTCAATGGCCCCTTACTCCCACACACGTCCCCGCTTTCTCTGGCTCGCCCTCCCTTGTTTTGTCAGAGTCAGTGGGTGAAGCCAAATGGCATGGGAAACAGTCGAGCTAAATAGCTTTTACCAATTTGGCTCCAGTTTCTGATCTTTTTTTAATTCAATAGATAAAATGTTTCCGTGCGACGTTTCCAAGTGCGTAAGAGCTGCGCGTAATAGCGGCGTGAAGATAACAAACCGTGGAGCTAAAGCAGAGAGGGTAAGACTGGAGCTTCCCTTGTTATTGAGGCAGAGAGCGGCCCACTGTCAGCCTCTTTGCAGCCACAGAAAGATTGATCACCGCACTCCTTTTTTTTCCCCACTCGGGCTTCCACGGGCCCTCCCCAAAATAGCCTCTGCTAAACTCCCGAGGTCCTGATCTTTATTTTAAAAAAAGCTACATGTGCGTTCTGTTAAGTGTGAGGGCCGCACACTGCTCACTTCTCACTCCATGTTACATTCACGTCCCTGCAGCCGTGTTATTATTACTGCTGTTATAGAGGAACATGTCTCCTCTCCTTCATGGTATCATGGAGCGACCTCGCTGTGAACCCGCTCTCTCTCTCCGCGTAAACACACCGTACATTTTTAACTCACACACACACACAGACACACTGGTTGGGAGAGAGAAACATGCGAGCTTGCAAGAAGAATTTTGGAGTCTGCCTGCAGAGACTATTTTAGGTTGAGATTATATTTAGAGAATATCTAGGCTTCTCTCTTTCTTTGAACACACACAAGCACACTGCTCGAACACCTAATTTAAGAGGTAGAATAATTAAATTCATATAGAGACCTTTTTAAAATACAAAAAAATATACACTTACACTTAGGGTCTCTTCTCACCTCCTCTCAGATAAATCTAACTTTCTCTCTGTCTGATCTGATTCTGGGTAAATCTCTCCATCCTCCTCTCCTCCTGAGCCACTGCGCCATCTAAACGCCTCTCCACATTTCTTTCCGTCTAAATTTGGGATTTTCAGCTTCTGTCACACTTTATAAGATTAATGAGCCAGAGTGCTGTAAACACTGTTTTTTGGGGGGTCCAGAAGGAGCCATATTGCAAACAGAGCTGGCTCCAGCTCCATTCACCGAATGTTAACTGTCATTACATCACGCAGAGGATCGAAGGAAAAACATAATTGTGGAGATGCTCTATTGTTTGTGGTACCGGGATGCGCCGCCGACCCGCCGCCCACACGGCGCACATGGCGACCGACCGCCTTCACTTTCCCCTTTTTTTTTGCCCTCCCCAGAGTTGACCCCCCGTTAAGACAAAAGAATGGCAGCTATCATGTGGGAGCCCAGAGCCTGTCTTTGCCACAGCATTTGGTGGAAAAATAATAATGCTGCTTCCCACAGCCACCGCCGCCGCCAGGCCACGGCCACCGATTGGCTGCTTTGGCTCACATGACCAGGAATTGGCTGCAATTTCGTCCCATAGTTGTTCAGTTTAGCTTACCCAGGTCCCCATACGCTAGTAATATCACCAATATACACAATTATTATATAGCCACCGCATTTACGCCACTGCGGTCGGGAGCCTTCACGCTCGTGCGTTTTTTTTCATTTATTTTTATTTTTTAAGAAGCCATATTGTGTAGTGTGCGTGAGCGGCGTGCGTGTTTATGTGTCTTGTGTTTTTTTATTTTGGGGAAGGGATTGTTCGGGGGTCTCGCCGTTTGAGGGTGAAACCGGTTTGAGGGAGCTATGAATTTTGAATTCGAAAGGGAGATCGGTTTTATAAACAGCCAGCCATCCCTAGCAGAGTGCCTGACGTCCTTCCCCGCCGCCCTGGAGTCATTTCAAACTTCATCAATCAAGGAGTCGACAGTAATTCCGCCTCCCTTCGAGCACACCATCCCCAGCCTCAGCCCCTGCACAGCCAGCCAGCCGAGACCGGCTGCGAGGAGCCAGCAGAACCGGAGAAGCTCCGCCACTAATGGCCTCCAGACGCACCACCGAGGCGCCCAGCAGCCCGGACCGCCGGGGCAGGCCCCTGGCCCGGTCACAGCGACCCCGGCCGGTCCGATGGCCCACGAGTTTCCCTGGATGAAGGAGAAGAAGTCGTCCAAGAAGTGCCCCAAGCCCGGGGGCAGTTCCGGCGGTGGCGGATCCATCATCCCCCCCGCCTCGTCCTCCCCGTCGCCGACCGCCTCCGGGTACCCATCGGCGGGCATCGAGTCACCTACAGGTCGGTATGCAGGGATGCGGGAGCCAGTGCATGCGTGTGTGATGGGGAGTGTGAGGGATGTGTAGCCTGTTTTATTCTCTGTGTGCCTCTTCATTTCACATCCACTTTTCTAATAATTCATTACATACAACAAGGAGATGACATTGCCTTTTTCCTCCGCTGTGTGTTTGTGTGTGCGTGTGCGTGCGTGCATTGTGCAGTGCTGTGATGCTGTGTCAACAGGGAAGCCATATCTAGACCCCTGCATTATGCTGCAGTGCTGTGCACACTCTCCCATCATGTGTCTAAATATGCACACACTAACAGCTTCCACACTTTATCTGTGTCACTGAGTGTGTATCAGCTTCACCCTGAGAGCAAACCTTTCACACCAGCATCCTTTCATTGCTCCATCAGCATGGAGCTTCAACTTCCAAAATGTATTGTGACCATATACAGAATCATGCATGGTGAGAGTGTTTCTTTTCTTCATCCAGCTTGCACATGGTAGCTGCTGCTGCTGCTGCGTGTGTGTTCCTATGATTTCACAGCAGCAGCAGCAGCGGCAGCAGCTCCCTACATTATACATTCATAGCACAACTGAGATGGTAGCCATATTGGATTGAGGAAGGAAATATAATGGCGAAGCTATGTTGAGGTGGGGGGTTGGGGGTATGAGCTGCAGCCACACAACATACACACTGCACACAATCTGATTTTACAGGGGTTTGGGCCATTTCTGTATTTTACATTTTTTGCCACACACACACACACACACACACACACACACACACACACACACACACACACACACACACACACACACACACACACACACACACACACACACACACACACACCTCCCATAGGTATTTTTAAATGAAAACTCTTGTTTCCCTTTCTTCCTCTCTCGCCCAATTTCCTTCCTTTTCTGCTCTCATTCATAAAGTCACTCATGCTCTTGGTTGCGTTTCTGACAGATAGCGCCACATTCGTTCCACGTCGATATTCCCACATTTCCCTGCACATTTCCTCCCTGCAGCATGATGTATTTATTTTGCTCTCTCTCGCCTTCCTCTGATCACACGCTGCACAATCTCACACTGAGGCTCTGTGCTCTTCACCGAGGAGAAAACCCCACTTTGAATTTATGATCATCTGTCTTTATCTGCGCTTTGTTTTGGGGGGTTTTCGCTCTTTCTGTTTTACCAGCACCAAATTGGTCCCATCTAATAGTTTGGTTGCCAGTGTAATTGGAAGGAGTATTTTTTATGAGATGTGTGTGTGTGTGTGTGTGTGTGTGTGTGTGTGTTTTATTACTGTTTTATTACAGAGAGCAGAGCCGAGGGGATTTCTGCTTGATGCCGAAGCAGCTTATTTCTTGGCTCGAAATCTAAGACGCAATAAAACTGTAGAGGTTTTACGGGCTTTTCATGAAGTAGATTACAATTTGAAGTTAAAAGGAAATAACACTAAAATAAAAAATGAGCGTAGTTTAAGATTTTCGCACAATAAATCCCCCCCCTCGCGTAATTTTGTCTCTGTCTCCTTTTATTTGTCTTTCTCCCTGCAGACCCGAGCCAGGCTGGTCTGGATGGTGGAGGAGCCGGGTCCCGCCGGCTGCGCACCGCATACACTAACACGCAGCTGCTGGAGCTGGAGAAAGAGTTCCACTTCAACAAGTACCTATGTCGGCCCAGGAGGGTGGAGATCGCGGCCCTTTTGGATTTGACCGAGCGACAGGTCAAAGTTTGGTTCCAGAACCGGCGCATGAAACACAAGCGCCAAACGACGCACCACAGAGACGGCGGCGGAGGCCACGAATCCAGCGACCCGGGCGGGTTTGAGCCGCTGGAAGGCGCCGATGCCTCTTCTCCGTACTCGAGCCAGCCGCTGGAGGCATCTGGCACGGGGGAGGCTACACTGGAGGGCGAGAGGGTCAGCGGCGATCCATCTTCGGCCGCCGCCTACGCTAGTGACAGCGCGGACAATGCACAGCCCACACCGGAGGAGGGAGGCCGTTTGAGCCGCCCCGAACGCCCACCGATGCCCGGGGAATCTGGCTCCACCGAGGTCGCCGTAACTCACCATTCCCCTCCGCCGTTCACCGCCACCAACTCCGCCGACAACCCGGGCCTGGCGGTGGAGCTGAGCGAGGCCGGGCCCGCAGCAGCAGCAGCCGGGGCCGCGTCGAATTCCTCTTTCTCCGAGCAGCGACACATCTCCATCACCTCCTCCGGCTCTTCTGCTGCCCCCACCGCCTCCTCATCCTCCTCGCTCCCCGACCTCACCTTCTTCGCCGGGGACCCGTGCCTGTCGCCCAGCCTGCAGAGCTCCCTGGATAGCCCGGTGGATTTCTCCGAGGAGGACTTCGACCTGTTCACAAGCACACTGTGCACCATAGACCTGCAGCACCTCAACTTCTGAGAGCAGCTGCAACACGGAACAATTCAAACTGAAAATAAGAACCAGAACAAATTAAAAGAGGAGTGGACGGTCAGGCCTGTGGATGAACAATCGAGCGGAGGACGCAGCACTCGACGAGGACTCTGTTAAAACGATTAAAAGCTTCTCGGCAACATTCCTGAAACATTTCTGAATGAAAATTATGTTGTTTTTAAAATATAATTTTTTCTTCTTGCTGGTTTAATTTTGTGGATATAATGTAGTCTAAGAGAGACGCAGTAATTTTTTTTTTTAATTTTAAAGATCGAAGGGAAATATTTTTTTTTCTACAATCCAAACGTTGTGGATTTCTTTTCTCCCTGTTGTCCGAATGTCAGGTATTTATTGCCTTTCTTGATTTTGGTTGAAGTGAGTGAACACTTCTCGGTGTGTGTGGATTTATTTCATCTTGTTCTGGTGCAGCTTCGTGGATCTTTACTAACTTCTCAGGAACTGTTCACGGAGCCTAGGTGCAGAAAGCTGGACTGCTTTTAGAAAACTGAAGAATGAATTCACTCTCTCTCGGAACGAGACGAGGCGAGAGGGAAGCCCTGCTGATGACCCGACTTTTAGACCCTAGTTTATTTATTCAGATTCTTTAATAGTGAAAATCCAAATTATTTATTGTATATATATTTTCATAGTGGAATAATAATAATAATAAAACATACAAACATTTACGACGTGGCCCATGTTGTTTTGTTTTTATACCTTATGATTTATATGCTATGTATTTTAAATAATTCATATTATGATGATTATGTCCAGACAGGGCATGGAGTGAATATTTTTATACTTGAATATTTATATTTTACTTTAAAATAGTACAACAGCGGATTGTTTATATTTTTTTATTCTGATAATTCAATACAAGCACACACATATATATTTATTTATGTGTGTGTGTGTGTGTGTGTGTGTATGTGTGTGTGTGTGTATTTATATATATATATGTGTGTGTGTGTGTGTGTGTGTGTGTGTGTCCTGGAAGTAGTAGCCTATATAATCTACTATATAATACAACAGCAACTGCAGATTTCACTTCAGATTTTTGGCTGTATGTATTTTTCCCACACTATAAGTATATATATATATACAAGTAGCCTGCTGAAGTGTATATGGAACAACTCATGAGTGGTAACTTTGAGATAACTCTGAGAAAGAGTGAGCATGATAAAAAGAGAGAAACCAGTCTAGGGCCGAAGCCTTTTTACTCTGTCACATGTTAGCTTAGCATATTGAGCACTCTCCCTCTGAAGTGAAGCTAATGCTTAGCATGGTGTGACCCTCCACCTGCATGTAGCCTTTTAACTGAGTTTGTTACAGTGCAACATATAGTCTGTTAATTGGATGTGAGCATGGGGGTAGATTGTAGTTTTGCATTGCTAGTTCTTTGCCATTGTTAGGCCAGTGTGGTGAATGTGTATGTAACCGTGGGCTAGTGTGGCTACAGCTCCCTGAAGTGTGAGTGGATATGGAGCTAACTAGCTGCACCTCCTCCCACCGAGTCAAAATGGCGCTGAAGACAAAGCAGGATGTGAACAATGAGCAGTGGCAGCCATTACAGGATGACTGGCTCACTGTGACAGGGGTGTGTGTGTGTGTGTGTGTGTGTGTGTTTTCCTCTCTGGGAGGGAGAGCGACTCTAGAAGACAGAGGAATCATTTCCATTACACAGATTCAAGGCACATTTATGGCTGACAGCTTTACTTCTTATAATACTAACCAATACTAAATCCACAAAAAGTAGTAATACTAAGATGAATACTACTTATAATATTATTAGCCCTCTTTGTGAAAAACTGATACTCTCTGGGACCCAAGTATTCAGAAAAAAGGAACAAAGAATTGGCTCATTATTTCATAATTTCTACCTCACAAAAGCTGTTGTGCATTTTTAATTAATACAACATTGCGTTCCGATAAGAGGCAAAATGTGGATTTTATAAGCAAAAAACAACACAACTTTAATTAATGGTGACTCCAAACCCTGACTGAGCAGTCTGAACATTACCTTACACAGCAAAATGGGATCATTGAATGCTTTGACCCACATATTCACTGTATCACTGACTGAGGATTTCACATATAGAACATTTATATATTGATGTATGATCAATGTGATAAAGTTCACATCTTGGGTAACTGTCAACACAAGTGATATTGCTCTTTTTCTGCTCTGACTGACAAATCACAAAACTGATGATAGACAGATAAAAGCAGTGTTGTTGAAATACAGATATACCACAAATAAGTATATTTGTGCAACACAACTATTTATTCCCTTATATACAATACCAATCATTTTTGCAGCTGCTACTTCTACTACCTCTACATCTTCTACTTCTAATAATAATATTATTAATACTATATATCAATAATCATAATACTGATAGCATTTCGAAGTGATTTTAATTTTTGCCAGTGTTGTAACGAGACAATAAATAGACAATATTTATCACAATGTAATTTCCTCAGTCCAGCTCATGGGTTTTGAGTTCAGCTTTCAGTATAGTTTTTCCACTGAGATAATCAATACATGAAGGGTCCAGTCCCAGCTATGCTTTAACAGGTGTCAGTAAAATGTTGGTAGTACATCATGTTGTTTTATGCAGACTGAAGCTTGTGGGCAGCTTGGCTTGGCTCAGGCTGCTGCACAGTGAGATGGGATATGACAAATGTCATATTTGGTTGTTTACTTGTATGACAATAACAGGCCTACAAAACCAGAGTGACGTGCTCTGTCATATTTTCTTAGGTATGAAGGGGCTCAAATAGCTGGATGCTAAAATGATCAAAAGACAGTGGTCCATCTGTGAGGAAAAACTAAATGAACACAATGGAAACTAGTGACATAGTGTAGACAGAAAACAGCAATGGCCCCAGTATAGAATCATGGAGAACTCCACTGATCTAAAGAACCTTAAGGAACTTGAATCCCATACAAGGACAAAGGTATACTGACCTTTTCACTATTAGAAATAAGGGTTCCAAAAGTGTTCTTCCTGATAAGCTTTGGTTCTCCATCATTGAAGGATTTAAGATCTTGTTTTTATCAAAACCATTGTTTCAAGGGTTCTTTAAGGGTCAAGAACCATTTTCATTCAAAGAACCCTTTTTGTAAGGAATGAGTTCTTTAAGGATTGTTAAAAGAATTGGTGTTGGATAAGAAAGATTTCTAAATCAAACCTTTGCAAAAGATACCAGCAATTAAATAGGTTTCTATTTGGGGACAACTCAAAGAACCCTTTATGGTCCTAGTAAGCATTTCAATATCTGAGAGTGTACATCTTAAGACATTCAATAAAAATGAAATGACCAAATGCAGAGCTGAAGACAACCCTGCACTGTTAATGATTGTCATGTAGATTACTATTGACCTACTGGCAGTAGGGTTGCCAGTACATTGCCTTTGTTTATAAAGTGTGATTGCTGTAAACCTAATTCACAGTTTATGACCGTTTTAATGACATGTAGTAGATTAAAACACTGTACGCTACTGTATTTATGAGGCTTGAGGTCACTTAACATTTCATAATTGGGCTCTTAATACCATTACATCAGCATAAAGACTATGTGTCCTATCTGAGGTCGATCCAACCTGCACTGGGAATGGCTAACATCTGTAAACCATCCTAAGAAACCTTGGTTAAACTTTAGAACATATACCTTTGAATGCCTCACTCATATTTACAATGTAATCTCAACAGGAACAGATCTATTCAGTATGGAAAGGATGAGAAAATATATCAACTGCATCACATTGTAGGTGGGCCTATACTTTAAGTACTGGCAGATATAAAACTAAACAGATGTATTAACTGTAAATTAAGCCAATTCACAAAGTGCATCGACTACAGAACTAGGGCGTACAGCATACATTCACTGCACCCCCTCTCTCCTGTAACCATCCATCTAAGAGTATCTTGTATACAGAGAGATTACAGCAGAGTACATCTCTATGCTGGGAGACATATCTCACCTTCTGAGTGCCTGTGTGTGTGTGTGTGTGTGTGTGTGTGTGTGTGTTCCAATAATCTCTCTCTTCTGGCTGTCACCGCTTGTCAGCCTGCTGGCATGCTGTGATACACGGACTGCTCCTTTATCTCTTGCATCACCGTCACATCACTGTTATGATTTCTGCCGGTGTGCGTTTGTGTGTGTGTCTGATATTGCATAACTCAGAAGTGATAGATCACCCACTTAGCAGCAGTAGTGAAATATGTGAGAGGTAGATTTTTATCAATATGGGTACCAGGAGGAAACTTTACCTTCATGCACGCGGACATGCACGCAGCATCAGGTCCTGACACGCTGCTAGACATTTGCAACCTGTGAAGAAGGACTCCTAATGGTAGGTCTGATGTTGCATGGGTCAACATGATTTGATTTAAACATGATTACAAAGGACAACGAAATGGCTAGGGACCAAAAGAAGGAGGCCACAAATATAAGCAGCAAAAGCTCCATTGTATAGCTGGAGTCAACCTTAGAGATAGGGTGAGGAGTTCAGACATCCGGAGGGAGACGAGAGTAGAACGAAAGAGGACAGTTTAGGTGGTTCGAGCATCTAGTTAGGATGCCTCCAGGAAACCTTTCTTGGGATGTTTACTGGGCAAGCCCAACCGAGATAACCCCTGGGTAGACCCAGAACTCGCAGGAAGGACTACATATCCCATCTGGCCTTGGAATGCCTTGAGATCCCCTGGAAAAGCCAGAAAGCATAACTAGGTAGAAAGACATCTGAGATACCATAATTGGTCGGCTACCTCGTTGACCCGAGTCAAGTAGAAGCCCTCAAATAATAATTTATTAGATTATTGAAAATGACTGGCTTTTACAACTCACCACAACATTGCCTATGAGGAAAATGTGATGATTACACTATTTGAAAATCATCATACAGAGTTTTCTGAACCTCAGATTCTATCTGACACTTCATATCTCTAGTCCCCCTCCACTCAAACATGTGCTTTGTGTATTGCTGCCTGACGGTGATGTTGAGCTTCACTGATCGTTTGTTTCCACAAGTTTCTCAGTGGTCAATTTATGCACATGAATGCACCAGCAGGATTTGTGTTGTCACTACTGGGAGGCAAAGAATTGTGTGACTTGCGGAAACTCAAAATCTCCATGTCACATACACTGAGAAGGGACTTTCGGTGATACAGGGGACGCCTTGTGTCCAGTAATTAAAATGTTTAAGGTCTTTGATGGTTGTGAATCTTTGAATGATGATGATTAATAATACAGTATCTAAAAATGACTAGACCTATGTTACATATGTTGTTGACTTTTGTCCAAAATATTTCCATCAAAGTTCAAAACCAGAGAAATCCCCAATTCTACTCAAAGTAAAGGTACATTTAATATTGTTCACCTTTTAATTTGGTCGCTTTTAATTGCATTACATCAGTTTTACTCGTGGCTTTGCCCGTGTCTGCTAAAACTTTCAGGGCAAATGATATATGAAGGAAAGAAACACTGCGAGCCAGTTAGACCACTAACTCGTCGGCTGTTTGTTCCTTCCACTGTTTGTGTTGGTCATTAAAAATGCATCAGGATTATTAGACATTAGAAAAAATGTAATACATCGCCTCATCCTCGAACATGACCTGTACCTGAATCATGCCATGTTCATTTTTATTTGCAATAGTGGTGAAGAAAACAACTCCCATGATCCCAAGCTGCTTCACCAACAAACAAGATGTTTTGTTATTGTTTTGATTGAGAGTCCCCTAGTAGCCAAAGCTACATATTGTACATTTGAATGGAAGTTTTATTGTGTTATTTTATTGGAGTATGTCTGGAGGCAACTCTGTCACTACATTTATACAATCAAACTGCAATTACATTTTCTATTACTGTAACCTAATGAAGATATGCGATGAAGATATGGTGATAAGTACCTTGACTTTGGGGTAGATTCATCCTCGAGTTTTCTCTATGCTGCCATCGCTTCAATGAAATGTTTCTTATCTTTTTAAAAGTTCATGAAGTCCCTGCAGATATATACAGTGATTGATTGCCATGAGGACAAATGGCAGGATCTTAACTTCACTCTTCAGTCCTCAGTCATGTATTTTCCTTGTTTCATATAATTATGGCAAGTACTATACCAAGAGACATATAGAGACATTATACACATATGAATGTGTATAAAGATGAATGATGCACCTTCACTTCATCCTGCTGTACAAGAATTATTCCAAAATATGCCATACATGGATGCTGCAATTTTGTGGATGTGACATCATCATTTGTAGCCAGAGTCTGTGGAGTAGTGAGCTGCGGCATCAAGGTCCTGCTACTTTACCTGCCAGACCACTTGTGAGATCTTTTCAGCTGACAATCATGACGTGGCACGACACTGAACATCATCAAGTAACTAATTCAAACCAAATCACATGAACACTTGACGATATAAATATGTACACATGCACAAATGCAAAGCTATATCAGGGGTTCAAATTCACCAAAGTTGAAACTGAGAAGACACTACTCATTCTGTTTTTGGAAACACTGGAACTAATGTCTGTACACATTTATGGTTATATTATGTATTTTTATGATGTATTTTGTGATTTGTTCATTTTAAATTTATGTCTATACTGATATGGACCTTCGAGGGTGAAATAAAGCTTAACTTAAGTTAACTTAATGTTTCAACTTAACAAGAGAAAGTTTAAGGATGAGAATGTCCTGGTAGCATCACAGGAAAAACTTGGCCAACAGCACTAGAACCAATTGTTGTGTTTTGAAATGTGTAGGTCATCTTATATTCAGACACTATGCGAAAATTATGTCCTTGGATCAGATGTGTTGTATCTGACATCATATTACATGTTTCCAAGGCCCTGACCTTTGACCTTGTGTAGCCTATAAAGCTGATGATTGAGAAACACAACGATACAGATCACAACATCAGGAGAACATCTGCACCATCATTTCTCCCATCCTCTGTTCATTTACTTCTGTTTCTAAATAATGTGTTTGTTAGCATCCAGTTAGCTAAGTTATCATCTGCTCTGTAGGTGAGTCTGAGACGGATGATCAATGCTCCGGCCTCTGAGGACCCCATCAATACACACAGGCACAAACACACTCGCGCATGCAGTGGTAGGTATTGAGTTGTCAGGTGGGAGCCATGGAGGATACACACCAAACAGATATCAGTGTGTGCGTGTTGATGCACCCCTGCACTCTCTGAGGTCAATAAAGAGCCATTCCACTGGATTTACTGGTATTTACCAAGGGACCAACTCAGACAATTGTCAGTCAATCCAACTGCACCAATTAACAGCCAGTAAACAGACTGCTGAGTGGTCAGCTCCCACCACAACACTGACCAACAGCAGTGGCTTTAAAGCTAAACTGTACTGTTGGAGCAAATAAATAATAAAGCCATAACAAACGACATACATGGTTAATATTTGGCATTTACCACTTTCGTTACATTTATCAAAAATGTGCCATTCACGAAATTGGACAGAAAATGTTTAACAATATTTTATAGAAACAATAAAGCCCATTCAACACAATCATTCCAGTCTGCACGACACAAGGGACACAGTTTTCCTGGATTTGTATTTTCTTGAGCTTGATGCATGTACACTGTGTCTTATGGTCCATCATGGATACCATCTCAATAGTTAGAGCTATCATTTTATAAATCTGTGTGAACAGAGTTGTACTCCCACCCCCAATTTGTAGCTGAGCAATGTGGTGAGAAATAGAGAAATATAGAATATTTTGGGGGGATTTTGAGGTTTTGTGGTCTTCACACAAGCACACACACAAACACACACACACACACACAATCACATACACTCACACACACACCTTTTGACTTCTCCACTCTGTGTGTCTGTGGAACACAGTTCAAAGCTGGTTCCTGTGAAATCAGTAACCAACTCATATCCACAGTTTCCTTCTTTTTTAACGATTCAGTAATATTCAAAACCTATTTCTTAACAAACTTTAAAGCAACGGGGGGAAACAGTGTATTTATTGGGGACAACTTGCAACTGAATCTTCCTTTGGTTCTCCGGTGAGTATTTCTGGCATCAGGATGGTGTGCATGCGTGTGCGTGTGTGGTATTAACTCAAAATAATATAGTATACACAGCATGGTTCTATGGTAGTTAGGCACATGTCTCCCAGAGCGACAGTGTGGTTCATTAATGTGTTTGTAATAGTTTTTGGACAGTAGTGCTCTTTGGCTCAGAGGAATATGATATAACAGACTGTGGATACAGAGACAAACAGGTCAATGCTCTGGATCTTTTAAAGAAATAGAGAATGGACTTCAGTTTTCACAATGTTTTCCACATAACCTTTTTAATTTCATATCTAAACTGATTTACCCACAGTTCCATGCAAACATACCAATGGCTGTCTGTTGGCTGGAGGGAGTTGTTGTCCTGCGTGGCCCTTCTCCTCTGCCGTAGCCCGGGTGTAAATGTGTTGTGCAGATAAGAGCGGCAGAGCTGACAGCAGCTTATCAGAGATGGCTGATAGTAGCGAGCCAGCTCCTCCAGCTCTGATTTCCCTCCTCCGCTCTCCGATGCTCTTCTCCCATTATCATCCCATGCTCACAGGAGTATGACACCCCACCCTTTGACCTCTGTTTGAACATGTGTTTGGTTATTATTTATTTTACAGTTTCATATTGTCCCAAAGCAGTGGCTGCAGCCGCTGCATAAAGATGCATCAAGCTCCAGTTCTTCTAATGGCCACTAGGTGCTGTCGTCAATAAATCTTTTACTACTGAAATGAACGGGAAAATCTCTACAGAATTATTTCTAAACCACCTGTTCTTGCATGACATGTTTCCAGTTGTGACTGTTGCAATAAGGATGTTGTGATTCAAAGCTTAAAGGGATACACTTGATTAAGTTTGGTTTCAAATTCCAGGTTTGCCAGGGTCTTTCACTGTGGATTTGTATGTTCTCCATGTGTCTGTGTGGGTTTTCTCAGCTTCCCCTCACAGTCCAAGAGACCAGGAGACGCTAAATTGACCTTAGGTGTGAATGGTTGTTTGTCTCTGTTTGTTGACCCTGTGATACGCGGGGTGCACGGCCTCTCGCCCAGAGTCAGCTCTAACATAGAAGTGGTATTGATGATAGATGGATGAATAATCAAATACACATGATAAATTTAACAGCAATACAGTTACAAACAGATGAGAGTCAATACACATTCAGTATCTGAGGAAAGTGATGAAGTTACAGCAGGTCTGCTTTAAGCTGTTACTAATATAACCCATCAGTTTAGTGCCTCCAACAATAATAATAATCATATGTGTCATATGTCATCAGCTTCTTTATTGTCATAAAACCAGCTCATAGATGCCTCACCATCTAACTGAACTGGTGTTGCACAACATGTTTATGTAGATTTATACTTATCTGATGTGCCAGCCTTTAGAGTGCTTAACACAACTGTCAGCAGTCGTGAATGTCTGAGGAGGTTGCTAATGGTTTGAGCCATGTGTTGTTTACTGCTGAAGAGATATAAATGTTAACTGGTGTCTCTTATCAGCTACATTTTTGACTCAACTGACAAACAGTCCATATGAAAACTGTACATATTGAAACTATAGGCTGATCTGATACAATGCTTTTTACACTGAGCCAACCCTGTCTCCGACAAACTGCAGCTCCAGAGTGGTTGTACGTGAAAACACAAATGTCTGAAACAGTTGCTCCAGATGTTTTCAGGAACTTGCCATGCCAGAGAAATATCACAGTTAAAATTCAAGAAATGTTACTATTGTTGTGAACATGTCTGACTCCGACAATCTCCTGCTGCATTCTTCAAATGTGAAAGACAAACTCTGCCTGGACCCCTAATCTGGACATTTTCCAGAGTTCATGTCTGAAAACACTTAAATTCACAGAACTGCTTTGCACCGAAATTGTGGTGACAACCGGGCTGCTGGCTGGATTATGTCTCATATGAATGGAGTGTTGCATGTATAAATGGTAGCGTGGTGGCTGGCCATAGCTGTCGCACCACTCACAAGGGTCTTTATCCACTGTCTCTAGGTTCAGAAGGCAAAAACATTTGGGTACGGTTAGGTAGAGACTATATTTTTGGGTTAATGCATAAATTCCTAACTGAAATTAAATACAAATATCTCTAATATCGCAAAACCTGTTGTTACAATGTAAATAAAAAGTTGTTGTATTGATATAAGGTAATGTGGAAATCAATTCAGTGAATTAATAAAGATGTGTAGAAATCACAAGACTTAGGGAAAATGTGAGACAAGTTTTCTCCCCCTCATTAGGTGTTGAACAATGAGAAGACTGCAAGTTTCCTTGAATCAATACAATAAACAGTGTGTTCTCTGCCGTCCAGCTTTCCATCATGTAAAAAACCTGGTTTTAGGTTTTCTATTCAAAGGTTATTGGAGCGGAATGGGAAAAGATTATGAGACATGAAACTCCTGTTGGATGAAATTCACCTTTTACTGAAGTTGACTTTAATTGCGTGAAACACAAAAAAAGAAGAGTTTAGAAGATCTACCTGTGCACGTAGCCCACTTTACATTATAACACACTGTACCTTATAAAACATAGACACAATCACTAACCTAACTGAATGCAGTTTAATTTCATGATCCGATTTATTCATTTAAATTTAATCTGATGCAGTAAAAACACCATTAAGGAAAAAAGTGGGGGGTTTGCTGTACTGACAGCTTCTCTTTCTCTTTTGTCTGAGATGTGCGTGCGTAAATGTTATTAATAACAGTTAATAAATGCTTTAATGTGTCTGCATCAGTGGCTCAAGTTTCAGAGCTAAACTAAGATTGAAGCAGTCTGGATGCACAACCACTCCTTCATCCACTCTTTCATCATCTCTCTTTCACTCTCCCTCCTATATCATCTTTCATGATTTTCAGAAAGCCCCTCATATTACACACACACACACACACACACACACACACACACACACACACACACACACAGACACTTTTCCTGGAATACTGGAGCGTAGGTTCCTGGTTCTGGAGTCATCTGACCTGTCTGGACTGTGGGACAGACAGAGAAAGCAGAAGGAAGAAAACATGTTTGTCCAGTCAGATTTCTATAAAGCAATGTGTACATTCCAAACACATGTACATAGTTATTGCTAAGAGTACTGCTTTGATCAAGGACTGTGATCCATCCTGGATGGACATGACAGATATATTTCTCAGTCAAGAACAGTTAGCCTCGGTATGTTGTGGGTCTTCGTTGATCCTCAAATTCCACTCCTGACTTGAGACAAGACAGATGACCCCACATGAGGTACAAAGGTCAGTCTGTGAAGAAGAGACCCTGCACACAGGCAGCATGTTATGCAGTCGTGATACTCCTGAGGCATTTGGTAAAAACAATATAATAAAATGATTTAAAAGGCTACTTCACTGAAAAATGAAAATGTCCTCATTAGCTACTCACCACTAGCGATGGAGGGGTGGGTGAAAGTGTTTGAGTCCACAAAACGCTTTTGCTGTTTCAGGGGGAAACAGCATTTCAGCCAAATCTAATACAATTGAAGTAAATGGTGACCACTTCTTCAAACGTAAAAAAAAAAAGCCTCCTAGTGGCCTATTTAGTGTTTGGGTGTGGGGGTTCTCGGACACGTCAACACTGCAGTCAGCAGATATGGAGATGGCCACTGTTTGGATGATTGAAGTCATTAGAGTCCAATTTGCTATTAGAAGGAAAACTAACAAACCTTCCTCTCAGTTGAAGCTTCACATCAGCGTGTTTCTCTTCGTTTGATGTGTATACTGAAACTTTTTGAATTTGATTGAGCAAAACAAACCAACTGAAGGCAGCACTTTAAAAAGATTTAGAAAGTAATCTGGGATTATTTCACTACTTTCTGGTGCTTTTAGACTTAATTGTTAATAAAGACAACACCAACAAAATACAATCATTGTTGCAGCTGAGGTAAAGCTGAGACCTGCACCCTGCAGCTCAGCTTCCCTCCACAGCCATTTTGAAAAGCATTCCAGCTCTGCCTGCTACATTTGCATATTCAGATCTGATCACAATGTAACATAAACCTATGTTTATTTTTTCTCCCACGGTCCCTCTCTCTCTTTCTCTCATTGCAGGTATCTCTGACCCCAGAACTGCAGGAGAACAACTATTATTATTATTATTACAACAACACTTATTAGTAATTATTTACTATATGAATTGTTGCTGCTATCAATAATAATCAATAACTTCTTCACACTGATATTGTTCATTATAACTTAACTAGTCAGAGCTACCTGTGTTCCCGGTCTCTCTCGCCTATCTCTCTCCCCCTCCTCCCCCTCCCCACTATCTCTCTCTCTCTTCTCTCCCCTCTTTTCCACCAATCTCTCCTCTCCTCCCCATTTTTCTTTGCTCACCCCAACCAGTCGGGGCAGATAAACGCTCACAGTGAGTCTGGTTCTAGAGGTTTCTCCCTGTTTATCTCCACAGTTGCCAAAGTGCTGCTCATTGTGGGAACTGTTGGGATTCTCTATATTAAATAAGATTTTAAGGTCTTGAATTAAAGTGCCTTGAGATGATGTATATTATGATTTGGCTCAATACAAACTGAATTGAATGCCCACTCATAATGTTACAGTAAAGGTGCTTTGGTGTTTAAAGGGAAAACTTGCTACTTTTTCCATATTGGCACTTAGAATTTGCTCCTATTAAATATCAATTAAAAAAATTCAGTAATAGATGACAAAGAACTTAATTTTAAAACTACTTACCTTATTGTTGTTCATGGTGACCCCTACTGTCTGTATGTCAAGTTTCAAAAGATTTTACTGTAGAAATCTTGACAAAATTAAAGGGAAAGTCAGTACAGTTTTCAATATGGCATTCATAACTTACTCACAATAGATATTGGGACAAAGTTCTTTAATTTTCTTTCAGTTTCTACAGTTAAATCTTCTGAAACCTGACATAGAGACAGCGGGGATCACCATTAACAAGAGAGAGGTGACAATTCTTTGTCACCTCTTAAGTATTCTTTATTATGAGCCACTTCTACAGTAAAACCACTTGAAACTTGACAGACAGCTGACGTCACAATAAACAACACCAGGGTAAGTAGTTTGTAAATGAAGTTCTTTGTGACAAGGATTTTCAAAATAATACCTTAAGAGCAAGTTAATAGTTAAAAATGAAATAATATTTAATAAGAGCAACTTGAGTGCCATAATGAAAATCTAACATACATTCCCTTTAATTTTCTCAAACTTTCTATGGTAAAATCTAGAATCGTTAGAATCACTTCCTGTTATGCAATTTGTCAACAGAGTTGAAGCATTATGTTTGTTTTGTTGCTGCCATTCTTTATGGAAAGCCAAATTACAGAGCGTTTATATTGAAAAGTTGTGAACTTGGGTTAAGATAATGTCGATGATTAACAGAGCCAACATGCAATGTATGAAAAATATACACCAGTTCATTAAAACATTCAAAAACATTTTCACATTAATAAAGTAAATTCTGTTTCATTTTATAAAAAACATAGACTTAAAAATCCTCACTGCAGATAAACCGGTAGGATGAGCACAAAGTTTATAAAAAGCTTTGCACACAACGTCCAGCACACAAACAGTAAAAAGTGACAGTATATTGTAGAACTGTTTGAGTAGGACAGACTTAAAGGGTAAGTTTAGAACAGGAACTGCAGTTAACCAGCAAGAATTCA
Organism: Paralichthys olivaceus; assembly: GCF_024713975.1. Lineage (NCBI taxonomy): Eukaryota > Metazoa > Chordata > Actinopteri > Pleuronectiformes > Paralichthyidae > Paralichthys > Paralichthys olivaceus. The sequence goes on along the minus strand of NC_091097.1, from coordinate 3,072,157 downwards.
GAAGTGACTGCACTGCTGTGATGAAATCCTTCTAATCTCCTCTGATGAATTCCAATCTGAGGTCACTGTACAAATAATATATCCAGGCTCAAATGATATATTAATATGGTGCAAATGAGAAACAGTATAAAACCTGAGAAATAATGAATTTGCTAAAGAACAACTGAATAACTGCATGAATTTACAAAGTGACACACAATTGAGACCATTTGACCTCTCCCTCTCGTCCACTCTCCTGTAGTATCTCCACCAACCTGACAGCCACGTGGGTGTCATTTAATCTTCTTCTTGTCCCAGTCTGTTTCTGCAGACTTCCTGCCCACTCGCTCTCCTTCGCCTCCCTTTCAGCCCCTCGCTGATCATTAACCTCAGTCCTTGTCGCACGCCCACGCTGCTTGTTCTGATTGCGGATGACGCTACGTCTGCTGCCAGGCCCTTTACACGGTGTCCTGAGGGGAGAAATGGATGATGGGTTCATTGGAGGCAGTTAAAATGAGGTGGGGGCTAACGAACGGCAAAGAGTTCCAACTGTGAAACACACACTTCATGAGCTACATTTAATAGAAAGAAAGAAAGAAAGAAAGAAAGAAAGAAAGAAAGAAAGAAAGAAAGAAAGAAAGAAAGAAAAAAGAAAGAAATCTTCATAGTGGTACAAGGGGGAAATAAATTCTTAGAAAATTGCACTTGAACAAAAAGCTCTGCTCTTTGTAAAGAGTTCTATCATGTTGCAGGCCTTTGTTTTAAACACACACACACACACACACAGAAAGTACATTGTGTTGTTGTCAAGGCGTTCCCTGCTTCCTGTCCTGCTGGACCGGCAGGGTTTGGTTGACCAGAAGGCCTCCTGTCTGCTTTAACCTCATTTCTATAACAGATCAGTTCATTCATTCAATTAGCAAACACACGCACGCACTCGCACGTGCACGCCTAGCGGATCCGAAATCTATGGCCTCACAATCCAATTGTTGAAAAGTAAACTGATTCCCAATAGTCCTGGCGATCAGGCTCTCTGTATCACTCCATCAATGGAAACCGTTTGATCCATAGAAGGATTCCCTGTCTTCTAAAGGGTGCACCAGGAAGAGGTAAAGTCAAATCAATAATTTTTAAAATGACAATCGGTGGGGAGGGGATGGAGGAAAGGGTAGAAGGGTGGAAAAAGTTCTGAGCTGATGGGAAAACTGTTGAGAGGCACAAACAGACAAGGATCTTTCACAGAGACAGAGGATGGAGTCACAGTGTTGCACATGGATATTCAGTCAGCGCTGGGTGCTGCTGTGGAGGTCTGTCATTCAGTCCGTCAGCCACACACCGATATATTTAAGGTTGTCAGAGCGGGACAGCTGGCACTCAGCACCGCATCAGCCTCAGTGTAGCAACAAGATGTTCACAGCAGATTCACAGAACAAGTTAATAACACTGATGGTTTAAAAGCTTTTTGACCAAGCTTAGAAAAAGTAATCTAATCTTAAAACACTCTTTATCTCAAAACTACTGAACACACTGTTCGGCTCTGCACACATTTATGATATTAACCTCACTTTATTGCAAGTTGAGTCTTACTATTGGAGGTTTGTTCATCATCTTAGAGGTAAAAAAAGAAGCAGCTAAAAAGCTAGGAATTCAGCACAATGAGCGAGAGACCGAAAACGCTTGTACACAAACTCCAGGATTAAATCTGTGGATCTGGGACAGTAAATGAAGACTAACTGTGACATTACTGCCAAAACGTTTTTTTGTAAACATTCATCTCAGTTTGCAAACCCACATTGTTCATCAACGTTGATACTTTGTTCTATTTTTGTTTAGGATTTCTCCGGCTCACTGACTTTTATTCTTCTCTACACATTAAACTACACATTTCTGACAGGACAAGACGCAATAGGTTTCCCAGACTTAGTTCTCTTTAGATAGACGTCTGCCTCAGAGCTGAGGAGAAAGACTGAAATGCAGTCGTTATTGTTATTTACAACCATTTTGAGTGAAGTGTAAAAGAAGATGCAACATATGTGTCGATGACAATGCTCCATCAAGACCCAAGTTGTAGTAAAGCAGAATGAATAACACTATCACATGAACTGTGATGTTGCAGCTGCAGGACTTTGAGGAATGTGAAGTGACCGAGGCAGACTGGCTCTGTGGCAGCAGGACTGTGTGTATTAGTGGAGTCCCAGTGATAGGACTGACCATGGCACCACTGTACAGTACATTGGTTTATGTTGTGCCTGCGTTATTTGTGGGAGCATGTTGCAGGGGGGAGGTCTGGGAGCAGCAGGCCTCCTCACAGCCCCTCTTTTATTCTCTGCCTCTCTCTTTGCTCTGACAGATCCGTGCTGATATCAGATTGATGGGCCGATTTGATTGAAGTCTCTTTGTCGCGCTAATGTCACGGCGAGTGATGGATGAGGCGCGTGCGCCAATACAAACGCGAGTGCGCGCGCAAACTCCGCTCTCCTGAATCGAAAGGTTTCCAGCCTCCTGTGTCCTTCAATCACACACACACACACACACACACACGCGCACACACACACACACACACACACACCGGCTGACAACTTTTGGCCTACGGTCACCACAGCGGACTCACATCGAGCCACGTGACGCGCGACAGAGGTACGAGGAGAAGAGAGGAAGAGGAGGAGATTGACGGAGAAGAAAGGAGAGCACAGACTCTTTGGGTTGAGGAAGACAGAATGGAGGGACACAGTGTGTAACCTGTGTGGAGGTGAAGAGGTAACTTGACTCTCCCCTGTCCTCTCGCGTTATTTTCCGCTGTCACCGACGAGCCGTTGGAGACGCAGTGTGAGTTGAGCTGATGACAGGCCTTCCATCACAGCGGAGCTGTTAGTGCAGCCGCCACTTTCATTTCCTCCACACGGGAACTTTCGGCTCTTTCTTTTTTTTTTTACTTCTTTCATTTTGCTGAAATTTTTCATTCCCCCTCACCCTGCATTATTTTCTTCTGGGGTTAGTTTGAGATGTTTCCATGATTTACTTCCGTTCTGCCGTATGACTCCACACTCTACTCTTTATTCTATTTTACATCATTGACTCAATTTACACCTTTTGGATGGAGCTTTTCGATTTTTGATGTTTTTCTTACACACTTCTACAAACGTGCTCTCTGGATTCCTGCTCCTCTGACTTCTCTCAGTCCCACCGTGCCTCAGTCTGCATGGACAACATGAACTCGTTTGTGGAATACTCCTTCTGTAACAGACCGGGCCCGAGCGCCTATTCTGCGCCCAAACCTGCGCACCACCACCACCACCACCATTTGCATCACCTTCACCATCCTCTGGACCAGACTCAGAGCTTTCCGGTGACCTCCGGCGCCTTCCACGCGGGCCCCGCCGCCTCCTCATCTGCGGTTAATGGGACGAGAGGTGACAGCACGAGTTACACCGGGGATGGACGGCTGTATGCGGGCACCGTCGTTGAAGGAGTCCATGCGGCCACAGGGTCGACCCAGCATCAGCATCATCACCATGAACAGCATCAGCAGACGCACAGCGGCTACCATCATCACCTGCACCAAACTCAAAGCCTGCAGAGCGGAATACTGCATCCCTATAATAACGGGAATAACGCCAACACCGGGGCCTACGCGGGTCAGGCGTGTGCCACAAACTCGGAGTACATTTCCGCGCCGGGCCCTGCTAACACCGCTCACCCTCAGTATTTCATGGAGGAGTCTGTGGCCTCCACCTACTATCATCAATCAAACTTCCCAAGCTCGGCCTCCACTGTCGGCCCCAGCTACGGGGCCCTGGCAGGGGCCTACTGCGGGCCTCAGGGCGCTCTGGCGGGGCCACAGTTCCCGCAGCAGCTCGGCGGGGGTCTGGATGCAGCCAGCTACATGGGGCTTCCCCACGGGGGAGGTTACGGGGAGCTGCCGGTCTCTCAGGACCGAGACAGGGGGGATGAGGAGGGCCAGCAGGCCGGGCAGGGACAGACCTTCGACTGGATGAAGGTGAAGAGGAACCCGCCTAAGACAGGTAGGAGAGGCCCGGTGTTTCTCTGCAGGTTATAATAAAATCATCATCATAGAGCATGTTCGATCACTCATTTAAAACCATGTGTGAGGTTTCCAGCAGAAGAGGATGTGACCTCTTATACATTTATCATCGTGGCTGACATGGCATTGTTTTTTAGGAAGGGCCGAGTGTTTATGAATAGATGAGACGAAGAAAGAAAAGTGCAGCCTATATTCAGCAACACAGCATGAAACTGAAAACTATAAAGAACAGTTTTATTAAAAAGCTACATGATCGATGCTTTATTTTTCTTGCAGTCCTTTGTTGTTAAATGTCTTGTTTTTTAAATGTCATACTGATCTTTTTCTTCTTTCCATGTGTCCTAATAAATCCATAAAGTATTAACACGTGTTACTGTAAACAAAACCAACACACACACATTTGTGTCATTAAAATGTTATATATTTTAATTATAATGACAGCATATAACATATTTTTTCAACTGTAAAGAAGAGGGGGAAAAGACATAGGCCTATAATTCTTTTAAAATCACATGTCCTCCAAACAAATCGCCATCAGGTAAAAAATTGTTTCATTAGGACATAGTTTTAACGAAAATACAATTTTAAATAACTTTAACTTTAAATAACTATACGATTTCAAATTACATTTTCAACTCAAGTGCAGGTTACACTGACGCCTGGAGGTTAAATAGTTATAGTTGCTGTTTCATAAGGTAAAAATCAACTTTTATCATTAGAACATTTTTAATTTTTAGAGATAACATAAAGGCTTATGGCTCAGTGCTGTGAGCAGGTCTACCTCACTCAAAAATATGAACCCTGATATGTTTTATTTTTCCACCTCTCTCTCTCTCTCTCTCTCTCTTTGTGTCTGTCTCTCTTTTTTAAAATGGATATAACAGACGGGTTATTTTGCCCTGGGAAGTCTGTCCTGGTCTGTTATCTTTTAAACCCCCCTCCCCACACACGCTCACACACACACACACACACACACACACACACACACACACACACACACACACACACACACACACACACACACAAACACACACACACACACACACACACACACACTCTCTCTCTCTCTCTCTCTCTCTCTCTTTTTCCCTCTTGCCCATTGTGTGACATGTTGGTCTGCAGACAGTATAGAGCAGATAACGCAATACATGTTGGTTTTAGCGCTAAAGGCACCAAACTGTTCAATTAAAATTTAGCGGCCACACAGCAAACACAAAGCAAGAACAATCAATCAAATCTTTTTTATTCGTGTAGTCCATATATTCACAAATTTCCCTCGTAGGGCTCAACAAGGGGCGACGTCCTTTGTCCTTAACTCTCACCAAGAGACTCCAAAAAGAAAAAAATCTGAAACCCCTCACAAAAACCTCACATGTGAGGGGTCCCTCTCCCAGGAAGGACAAGAGTGCGATAGATGTCCCATGTATATAAGAACATTAGCGAGGTGTATCAATGTTTAAAGTATGTGTAGAAATAGAAAATATCTGGAAGCTGCAATGATAATTGAATTGATGGAAGTTTAACCAGCAATGGTAAAATAAGGTATTTTAGTAATCTACTTTTAATTATAACCCATAAGAAAGAGACTTTTACTGAAGGGACGGTCTATTTCCTGCAGGACAGTAATGTTGAGATGTGTGATATAGAACCGTGTCAAAACGAGCCCACGTGTTTGGACACACCTGTACAACCAGACGCACATTAATAACACGGTCTCCTCTCTTCCTCCCTCTCTCTCTTAGTTAAAGTTGCAGACTTCGGCCTCGCGGGCGCGCACAACAACGCCATGCGCACCAACTTCAGCACGCGCCAGCTGACCGAGCTGGAGAAGGAGTTCCACTTCAGCAAGTACCTGACGCGCGCACGCCGCGTGGAGATCGCGGCCACGCTGGAGCTGAACGAGACGCAGGTGAAGATCTGGTTCCAGAACCGGCGCATGAAGCAGAAGAAGCGCGAACGGGAGGGCGCGTCCGCCACGACCCACTCCTCCTCCGGTACCGGCGGAGGCTTCATCAAGGACCTGGAGGACACCGACCAATCCTCCGCGTCAACGTCTCCAGGCGCGTCCCCGAGCCCGGAGACGTAGTCAGAGACTATTGTGACTGGTGACCTATATACAGCCTTATTCTACTGAGCGACCCACTGTCTAATACATGGGTCCTAATATGAGAGGAGTAATAATCAGCGTCCATCTTCCACTTGAGCTTTAGTTAATGTCCCACAATTCATTTTGACGTATGGACTTCTTCACCTGGACTTTTTATAAGCCTTAGTTTTACATATAGGTAGAGAGAAGCTGTGTCCTGTTATCTCATCTCTTGATCAAACATCTCGTTCTGGACTATTGCTGAACATGCACACAATTAAATGTGACCTTTAACCAACACAAGTGAAAGTATGCTCCATGCAGGTGATGCTAAATAACTATAACCAACTCCTCTGAAGGTCTTGACCTGTTGAAGGTTCTATGCTGTTTATCATGAACCAAACTCTGAGATCACTGCGTGTTGGGATTGACACACCTTTTATATTCCAGTTTTATTCCTAAATTGGGATTTCAGGAGCTATTTTAAGAGGAAAATGATGAAATAGGCTCCAGATGTTACTGGTGTACAGATGGATCCCCCTGATGATATAAGATGCACTTTGGCATGTCTGAATTACGGAGTTAACCTGCTGGTATTAGGGTTTTAATGTGGATAGCACGTTAGCTTGTTTTTAGTTGAGTTTTTCATTCAACCATTCATTTAAACATGAATTTCCCAGCAACATGGACTCTATGGTTATAAATACAGGGAGCCTCTGATGGCAAAAAATATATACGTTTGTTTTCTATCTGGTTGTTCTGCAATTGTTTTCTAAAAAACGTTTATGAATATTATTATATATTTTTTATTTTTGAATGTTTCAAGTGTTCTGTGTGTATGTTTCAGTCCGCACAGCTATGGCCTTTGCACTATGTGACTACAGGGTAACATTTCGGATGGAGACAGGATGGTCAGGGTGTTCGGTGTGACACATGAATAAGCTCAATGGAACACTCTGTTTCCTTTAGTTTCTACGAATGATGACACAAGGCTGCGATGCCTTCACAGACACTCAGGGCTTTATTTGGGATGTGTGTAAGTGTGTGTGATTGTGTGGAAGGGGTGGCGGGGTCCATGATTAAATAAAACTACTGACAAGGCCCATCAGATACAAATGTCTCCTTGCTGAGGAGGAAACATGGGCAATTTTTACCACTTGTTCTTTCTCCCATGAGACTAAATTATTGGATCCATTTTATGTTATTGATTGTAGAATATGGGAAACAGTGTGGATATGAATGGGGTTTTTCCCCTGGGGTAATTTTGTCTTGTTACTACTGAGGGCCATGATACTTTAAACCAGACAAAGTCTCAATATAGGGATGTTTTTACTACTCCTAAACCGAGTCTGACTTCTGCAAATCCAACAAAAGTAAGTGCAGTTAACAGAAGTGTCAGAACACTTTATTTCAGAGGGAAAGAGAAGTGAATGAAATGTTACCTTCCTCAGGATACATTTTATAAACATCATTTAGGAGCACATTTCTTCATATGTGTAATATTGTCAGGTGAAATGTTGGCGTGTACGTTGTGAACTGCTGTGACTGGTTTCTCTTTTACTGACTGTTGTTTTTAAAGGAGAGCACACTGACTGAATGTTACTCGTTCTGCTGCCTTAGAAACTCCCAATCATGAAGTCTGTCTGTGTTTTTATACTGCGAGCTACCTCAAGTAAAGATTCTTCTGTCAATCCTGCTCAGATGTCTTGTTTTTTTTTCTATTCAAACTGACCATCACCTGTTTACTATTTTATCTGTTTCGCATGTGAATAACTCAAGAGACAGAGCATGCTTAAATGTGTTTTTGAGTTTTAATTAAATTATTTGACTGCTCTTTGATGAAATACACAAATGCTGGTTTTAAGATCACAGTAATGACCAAATCGGTGAAAAATCTAGGGGTTGAATACGACTCATAACCGGTCACTAACAGCAACCGCTCCTGAGATCTGAAAGGCTGCACCAATTTTCAATTATGAAACGAAACCACTAAAGCACCATATCATCTACAATTCAGAGACGTGGCCCGTCCTCTCCTGCTCCTTGGCTCTCTCTCTCTCCCACATTGCAATGATGGCTAAGACATCCGCCTATGAACAGTTTGCTCGGGTTGGGACCTTGGAGGTCAGAAAACTCCAGAAGCAAGAAGCTATACTACGTATAACAACTCTGTAGAAATATGTGTGTGCTGAAGTCGTAGCTCATAGCTCTACGATGTAGATAACATAGCTCTGGCAAGTTAAATAGTGTCTGGTTTATGTGTGTTGGGTTGCGGTGGTGTGGGGCCTCCCAGCACTGTGATTTCAAGGCATTTTTTAAATTTCCAGGGTGAGACACTAAAACTTGGGGGGGGGGGTTCACTTAAATTAGATCTTTTATTCATGAGTTTGCTGAAATGTAAGTTCATGCCACAGAAATACATCATACCATTATATGAAGGAAGTATGAAAAGTGTTCAGAATAACAACCACAGCTTGGATATCTGAGATACTGAGGGTTATGATTGTTGCAGTCAGGAAAGATTAGCAGCATTGCAAAATGTGGATCTGACCCCGAAAGCTGGTGTGTTAGATAATATGTGGTAATGTGATTAATTCAAAACTACAAACATGCACCGCTAGAGCTGCTTTGTTACCTGATATGGAGACCCTGTTGAGAAGGTGGGCCCAAGTTTAGGTTTGTGCCTGTAAATTAATTTGTGTATAATTTATAATATGCACGACTTTAGCCCTTTTGCTGAAAAGGCTGATCAGAGTAAAGGAACATCAGGAGGTTAATGTGGTCGCAGCCATGTGAACAGAGGAGAGGGGGTTATGGAACATTTGCAGTGGGAATGTGCAGTACTGCTTTATTAAAAGTATTGAAGAAGTAATTTATATTCAGATTTTTACTGTCAACAAATCCCATGAAAAGAGCCAAATAGTGTTAAACCATGCTGGTGCTGGATGACATTTTCCACCATTGTTCAATCTAAATAGCATCCTGCTGTTAAAACACGTATCCAAATTTGATTGACAGTAGTCAATTCTCTCTTTCTCTCTTCTTCTTCAACTATAATATAATTTAGATTACACAATATATTTTAGAGGTGTTTTGAAGGAATTGAATCTTCAGGAGGAGCCAGTGGGTTTAGGGATGAGTGTCACACAAATGGTGGAGAAGTTGTACAAAGTCTTGACCTTCTTTCTCCAGAACCATGTTGCATGTTGAAAAAAAGAGGAAAAAGCTTGAATGGTGACACAGCACAGTACACAGGCTTTAGAGGAGGAGTGAAACCGTATCAAAGACTATGATGCAGAAATGTGCACCGCACTCCCTGAAGAGGTGGAGGCAGGAGATGAAAGTGAAAGAGAGAGAGAGGAAATGATCAAGGATCTGATTAAAGGAGCCGGTTTGTCTTTGTCTTTATGGATTAGAGCAACACAATGTTTGACAGAAAACAACACACACAGAGCTTCATCCATTTCAATAGCAAGCTCTCTCACATTCACTCTGCTGCATGGCCTCTGGATGACCCTCCTCCACACACACACACACACACACACACACACACACATTCAAGCACAAATACAAACACACACACACACACACACAGGACTACAGTCAGGAATGTAGCGGGGCCTTGCGGGTGACTTGTTGACCTTTGGAGAGCCTCTGGGATATCTAAACATGAGAACACACTCCTCTTCCCCATCATCATCTTCATCTTCACTATCAAAATATGTGAAGATCAAAGATGTGAATTATAGAAAAAGGGGAAAATAGATATAAACACTTTATTTGTTGAAATCCTCTCCACGTCACGACAGCCATCAAGAAATAAAGTTGTCTTAAATTAACAGGTGACTTCACATGACTGTGATAAACACAATCATTTCATCGGGACCAAATGATTCTCTGGCTGTTTGTGACTAACTGACCTGTCCGCCTGACCAGTCCTCACAAGTCAGAGAGACATACAGCTGAAGCAGACCGATAGTCAGAAGCTAGCAAGGTAGTTTTGGGTGTAGCTTTGACGAGAGGCCGGGGGCAGGGGCAGAAATGTTGTCTTTGAATGTTGTTCCTAAAACTATACTGTCCTGCATACTGGGAAAAAAAACAGAGGGCCTACAAAGTCTGCCAGTAAATGTTGTCAAACGCTTTCTACAGATGTACAGACCATCACATTCTAAAAATATCTATAATATCCAATAATATCGATTTATGGATTACAACCTTTATAATGATAATGTGTGATAATGATATTTTTTAACAAAAGTAATTTGCTTTATTTTTATGGAATTACTTTAAATCAGAACAACAATAACAAATCAGAAAACAGTAAAATAATACATGAACAGCAACTACATCTACGAATATAATGTTCACTCTGAATACCCACTCACACACACACACACACACACACACACACACACACACACACACACACACACACACACACACAAACACACACACACACAATGTACTGGAAAATAAAGTGAGAAGATTAAAGATAAGATTAAATAAAAAAATAAAAGAGAAAGTTGTGGTTGAGGCATGGACAAAAGGAAAGGAAGGAAACAAGGGGAAAATAAAGGAGGAGGACAGAGAGAAAGAGAGAGAGAGAGAGACCTTAAGAAAGACTTGAGATTCTTCCAGGTTGACCTCATACAGTCTGACCCCTAACTCCTGTTTTCCTTTCCATAACTCATCTCAAGTTCAACACAGGGCTGTCTGCCTGTGTGTGTGTGTGTGTGTGTGTGTGTGTGTGTGTGCATGCGTGCGTGTGTGTGTGTGTTAATGCCCTCACAGTGAATGATAAAGTGGTGCCGCTACAGTTCAAGAGTTCAGAGTCTCAATTACATAGATGAGTGCACGAGCACATGCAGCCATACATATATACATGCACGTGCACACACACACTGATATCTACATGACTTCAGCGGACATTACATTGACTTACAGTCATTTCCTGAAGATTTACTCTAACCTCAACCATAAACTCATACCTACCTCAACCTCAACGTAAACCTATACCTAACCTTTAAACATCTTGTCTTTACCTACAAATGGAGTGATTTACATTACTGGGACTTGCTTGTTGTACCCATGATGTTTATGTCCCACACACACAGGCCTGATAAAAATATGCATTATAGAACTACAGTGGCTTCGGAAATCAAATCTTTAATTTTAAAAGAGATGGCAAGTATCTGTTAAAAAAAGCGAAAAAACTGAAAAATGTTGATGACATGGTATCTTAAGTCAGAACTGTGCAGAAGCTCCTTTTGGCAGAGATCACATAGCTTTGCTTGACACTTAGATTCGGGGCGCTTTATCCTATTCTTCCTGTCAGATCCTCTCCAGCTCAGCCACAGTGGATGGGAAACATGTGTGAGCTGCCACCTTCATGTCTCTCCACACATGTTCTTTAGAGTTTGAGTTTCTGCACTTTTGCAGGGCCACTCAAGGACAGTTCGAGACTTCTCCTGAAGCCACTTCAGCCAATGTTGTCATACTAAAATATGATCCATGGCTCCCAGTCTCAAGTCCGTGCACTCTGGAACTCGCTTTTAATAATAATCTTTATGTGTTTAGCTGATTTCATCCATCCCTCAATTCTGACCGGTCCTTGCCTCTGCTGCCAAGAATCCCCACTGTCAATAAAACGCTGCAGCCACCATCATGCTGCCATGAAAGGATGGTGCGAGCCTGGTGATGAGCAGTTAGGAATACATCATTTCTTTTGTCTCATCTGACCGGAGAGTAATTTCCTGATGCATTGTGGGTCCTTCAAATGTTGTCTAGCCAACTATCTGACCGTCTGACCACTGATTGATGGATTGCTGCTGAGATGGTCGTCTTTCCAGAAGGTTCTCTCCAGGACCTCTGACTCTGGGTGACTGTTTAGTTCTCTGTTTAGTTCTCAGTCTCCTTCTTGATCAGGGCTCTTCTTGCCTCACACTCCTGTTGGCTGAGCGGTCTTTGTAGGAACAGGTCTAGTGTTTCATCCATTTCACAAATATTTAGGTGAAATGAGCTGCATCACCACAACTGTATGAGGTTTACTGAGAGTTCTTTCACAGTTTGGTTTTGTTTTTCCTTCTGTCATGTAGTGTTTAACGAACAGATGAAGACCTTTCTGCACAATGTCCAATCAATTCAGTTTGCTACAGGGTCTGAATACATATTGTAAATGTGAGCTGTCTGTTTTTTAAATATTATAACAAATATTTATTTTGTTAAAAACATCTTTCTCTTTGTTATTTCAGGCTACTGAGGGTAGATTAATGGGCAGAAATTGTATTCATTTAAAAATAAAATAAAATTAGTGTGGTATATGCTAATTATTAATATAATTAAAGTAACATAATGTTGACAACTGTTTTGAATTTTCTAAATAATTTCATCATTTCAAAAAACTAAGTCTTGATTTACTTCAAGTTTATGGTTTCACGTTATATGTATTACTCATGTCAGGTAATAGCATGAATTTAAACATGACAGTTGAGTACCTGAGCTTAATTGGATTAATGCCATGAAGTTAATTTAACAAAATTAATTTGCCTGAGCCGTCTTCACTTTGCATTACTTTGGAAAAATATACCTTCAAGCTGAACATTCCCACAGAACTACATTATTTTACACACATCACAACACAACAATGACAGACAGGAAGACATTAAGGACAATCTGTAAAACAACAATATTGACTGAGAACATGTTGTGCAAGGACATCAGCCAAGCTGAGCCACATGACCTCCTCTCCACCATGAAGACCTGGAGAGAGGACGGACCACACAAACACACAGGAGGCAACACTGAGTACACAATTCTCACATAAAGGCGAAAGAAACAAACACACAACAGGAGAGAGAGACTAGGAGGAGGTCAACACTGGAGAACAAAGATCCAGATCTGAAACATCTGGAAGGAGGTGCTGACAGTCAGGGGAGAGAGGAGGTGCAGGGTGGTCGATGGTCGAGCACAGAGAGACTGAGAGAACAGAGGAGGGGGGGTATTACTTAGAAATTGAAGCAAAAATAATAAATATACATATAATTACTAGTGAAATTGTGTTTTGGTATTTTATTATGGCATGGTATTATATTTTTTAGTCTAATCTGTTATTTAGTTTAAATTACTCCAGCCATGCTCATTAATTCTAATCTAGTTTTTACTATTATCATTGTTTTTATTATTTAGACAAAAAAAAAACTTAATAGTTTAATTTACATCACAATAAAACTTAATATTAAAACATCAGCAGTAGCCTACCAATATATCAAACATATTAATAATGATGGAGGGCTGAACTCAATATGTGTGTGATGTAGTATAACATGATAAATATCAGCTGATAAATGAGGACTATAATTAGATTTATATTAAACAACTGTCCCTTAAACATTAAAAAACTTCATAAATAACAACAGAGTAGTTAAAGTATTGGAATCAAAAAGTAAAAATATTCTATGGGTTAGAGTAAATAACAAAGAGAATAATAAACGGCAAACACTTTAGTGTATTTATTTGATATGTTTAATTGTGTGTGAGTGTGTGTGTGTGTGTGTGTGTGTGTGTGTGTGTGTGTGTGTGTGTGTGTGTGTGTGTGTGTCTTTGGGTTCATCCACAGTTCAGTGGCTCTCCTCCTCCGCTCTGCCCACAGAGGAGCTCTGCAGCCCTGCTGAGCAGCTGCTTCGCCCCAGTGACAGAAGCCTGCTGCTCTGTGGGCCTTTTTCCCAAAAGGCTAAAATAATCCTAATACTTCTTCCTTCACATGAGGTGTTAAAAGGTGATGAGAACATGCACAGGCGGTCAGACATGCACTTAACTCTGGAGATCCTCCGGACATTCTTCAGAGTGGCTGTCCGTGAGAACGCAAATATCCGAGTGAGAGCCTCTGGATTTCACATCATAAACATTGGCAGGTGGAAGTTGCCACATAATGTACAGCAGAGTCAGGTGATGTGAGTCCCATTTGGAATTGTTTTTTAGTGAGGCAACAACAGCACTGAGAGGAGGAAAGACAAAAGGTCATGAACCAACAGTGGAACTTAAATGGACCTTTTTTTGTAAAGTGTGGTTGTCAGCAGGCTGCACTGCTGGGGTCGGAGGTCAGAGGGAGAACAGGGAGCAGGAGGTTATCAGGCCAGACATTCCTGTCCATCCTTCGCTGAGAAAGGCCAGGACAGAAGAATAAATGGACAGTCAACCACTTCTGCACTTGGTAACCTCAGTACTGATACTGCCAAACCCCACTAACCAAAGGAAAATGTCATTGGGAATGAAAATGATGCGTATAAAGTGCTAAAGTGTTCCACATTTGAAAATATAATATATTATCAGTGCTTTGACACAATATAAGTTTTGACTTTTTATATGTTTTAAGTTTCTTCTGTGTTCATGTGGCAGACAGGCCTGAACACCTATGACTGTTTGTATCCACTAATACTGTGCACTTCATGACCCTGTGTCCTCACACGCACACACACACACACACACACACACACACTTGGGTAAACAAGCTATTGTGCCAGGTTCTTTCAGCACCCTGTGTGTGTTTATGTGTGTGTCGGTGTGTGTGAAGGAACAGCCTAAGTGCATCAGTTGTCTTCAACACTGGGGCGAAAGCAAGGTCATATCCATCACACAGTGACAACACTCACAAACACTCACACCCACACACACACAACACGACACAATCACAATGGGTCAAACAATATTTAATGAACAAACATGTTTGACATGAAATCAATCAGTAATAGGATAATAATATCTTAGTTTATCTAAGTCAAACTTTGCTGTTGACTAACCTGAGCTAGCAGATACCAACACACACACACACACATCCACACACACACTTCTGTTCATGGAGGTCAAATACACACTCTGATAATAGCACATTGACAGAGCACTGACACGTTTGAACAAAAACCATAGGTCAGCCCCATGTTTGTTGATCAACCTGAAAATCTAGAATTTGGTGGAGTGGACTGCAGCCTGAGTGGAGCTGGAGGTGACACAGTTATCCACACCTCTGGGCGGGAGGATTTAATGTGTAAAATCTCAAAATAGCTACAGATACTGTAAGTATCTATACAAACCAGCAGTCATGTTACAGTCGGTGGTGTTTTTACACACAGGAGACATTTACACTGACAGGAGCTGGAAAAAGAAACATGTTCAGACGATGATAAGATGGACCTAACATTAGATAATAGGAGATCTTGGCCTGGTATCTAATGCCTCTGGAAAAGAAAAGAAAAGGGGGCTGTTGTTAACATTAAACCAAAATGCAAATCCATGTACATATGAAATCTGTGAGGACTGACACAGAGCTTTAAAGTCATTATAGACTGCAACAAGTCTTTGTTCAAACAGTATTTCCCCCTTTTCTGTAGATAAACCCTTACTGAAAACACTGTTGTAATTAGGCTAAGTTAAACTAAACTAAACTAAAGCTGCTTGCAACAATTCACTGAACTCTGGAGATTCTCTGGACTTTGATGTGAGAACACAGCTGGACTCACAGCGAGTGGGTGGGGCAGTTGTTGACACTTCTGCCATGTGACAGGTTGCAAAAATGAAAAAATGAACAGAGAAGAAATATTCCCCGGCAAAAAAGTGGCGACACACACTCAGAAGACACTTATGAAGATGTTAAGAGAGTTTGTGGTAATATAGTCTGACGACCGTGTCCCTGTGTTGTGAGGAACATTATGTGATCTCTGCAATGAAATGTGGATGTTACTTCCTTCCTCTGCGTGCTGCACACGGCTGCTCCACCTCTCGTCTGAATAATGTGGAGGATTTGTTGCTGTTTTCAACCCTGCAGAGAACCTCCTGCTGCACTGTGCTTGTGTGAAAAGCAAACTGCAGGTAAAGTCTGCACCCAATACTCTGGACTTAACCGGAAGTAATGTCTGAGAATGCGTTAAAATACTAAGGAGACTGAACGAGTTCAATCAAAACAGCCAACCACCATAGTTTGAACTGCATTGAACAGGTTTAGTATGAAAGCAGCCTATATTAGATCCTGGTCGCACAATGTGCTGAGTAAGAGTCATCATGCTACATTTCAAAAGTTGTAATGAAAGCTTTACTGAAAAACTAAAAGTCAAAATTCCATTAAAATTTCATTAAAAATACCCAGAGGAATAACCCTCTGCTAGCATTATTAATAATAACTTGTTGTAAAGTTATTACTTAGAGACGTCATCATAGAGATGAGTATAAAACAAATGTAGACAAAGAAGCCCTGCATGTGGTGCAGTTCACTTATGACTGAAGCAAAGTTTAGTGGCTCTCGGTGCCATTGTGTGAGCATGAGCTCTTTATCTCTGCTCTGTTCTGTTTCCTGAAGGCCAGACGATGAGGTCATGGCCAAAAGTCACCATCGTTCAGCAGCAGTTTGAACACACATGCACCTCGGAGCCCTGCCTGGGGAATCACACGCCATTATAAGACGTGATGCTGCCAGGTGAGAAGACTTTATCCTCCTTTTATGGCTCCATTGCAGCTGTGACTGAGATCTTTCCTTGTGTCTGTCCATGACATTATGGTTGTTCAATGAATTTAAGGGTTGCCAGGTTTGTAGCTCTTCACTCACCTTCCTTTGCTCCAGGTCACACATGACTGAGGTGTATTGTCATCTTTCTCCGTATCCTTATCGTTGCCAGGTCAGTTTCAAGGTTGCCAGTTTACAGTTCTTCCATCCCCAGTTTGTGACTCATTCAAAGAACTCCTCATTTTGTCTTCCTCTCCTGTCAACTCCAGCCTTAAACTTGCCAGTTTGGACTCTTCAACCCCAGCATATGTCGACTTACCATTAGTCTCACTGTAGCTGCAGGGTTATTGGTTAATTACCAGGTTTGCAGTAGTTCATCCTCCTTTTATGGCGCCCTGTGACGGAGGTCTGTCTTTATTTTGTTTCTCCCCTCACGGTTATTACTGACATAGCCGACGTTTACATCACTGTATCTTAATATATGGTTGCAGGACACAAGAAGGGTCATGACCGTTGATTCAACTTGGCAACCGTTCCTTTATTCAGAACTCCGAGGAGAGCAGTGATCCAGGTCCAAAATGTGTCAGCACCTGCACAGACCGATATAACCTCTCATGTCAAACTGAAATGAACAGCTGTCACTCTGTTCTGTTCTCATTCTTTTACTGTATGTTGTTTGAAGAATTTAATTTGAGTTTCAGCTAATACAAACATGTAACATGCTCAGTTTCAATGATGCAATTTATCACCACAATGATATAATGACATAATGTACAGCCGTGGCTTCAATGTATTTCCATGCAGACAAAGCTATGTGATATACATAATGTAATATATCAAATTGAATATATATATGTGTGTGTGTGTGTGTGTGTGTGTGTGTGTAAAGTAGAGAAGGAAAGAAAACAAACTTACTATAGTTGTGCTTGTTTAGTTCCATGTCATTTGCTAAAGCAGACTATGCATCCATCCATCCATCCATTTAACCATCCATCCATCCATCCATCCATCCATCCATCCACTAGGAGTACACTTTTGAAGTTTGCAGGGGGTGGAGTACAGCACCCTGAACAGGTTGCCACAGGACATCTAGAGACAAACAATCACTCATGGTAACATTCACACTAAACCTGACCTACATGTTCTTGGACTGTGGGAGGAAGCCAGAGAACCTGGAGTAAACCCACCTATAGGCACATGGAGAACATACAAAGTTTTGTCAGCAGATTCAAATCAAGACTCATGCAGAGGCAGCAGTGCTGACCACTGCTCCACCATGCCATCCTAAAAGATTCAACAGATTGTTCTACAAATTAGATTTGTGTAGGACCAATTTGCAACACAAATATATTTTGAAGGAATCATTATACCGGCCGGATAATGATTTGTGTCATTAAAATGGGGAAATATTATTTAACGTGTCCTATTTGTCAAGTGGTAAAAATGTTGATACCGAAAGTATCAGTAAAAGAGCACTTATATGCACTCATTGAAAATCACTACCTCTGAACATGAAGTGATTGGGAAAACCAGTTAGTTATATATAGAATATATAGGAGACAAAGCCAATAACTTATACACACCTTTGGTAGGACTCAGCTTATACAGTAAGTGGTAGGAAGCAGCACAAAACCAGATGCTTCTATTGAACAACAAAAACTGTTCCTAGATGTTTTTAAATCTGTACTTGGCCCAGTTAACAGGCATTTCTAAGTACCTCATAATTACAACAGGTCAAAAAGCAATGTTAATATAGACTTCAGAATATAACATATTGCATATTCATGACATGTTTTCAGACATGTATGTCCACACAATCGTGTCCAGAGTTTGTTTTTCACGCATGAACAACATTTTCATCCTGAGATCTTTGTATTGTTTGTTTTTTTCTTCATTCTTGCATCTGTCACATGTTAGAAACATCATCAACACCGCACCCACTCACTTGCAGTGAATCCTGCGGAGGATCTCCTGCGGTGCTCTCTCATCGGCTCATTTAGTAATTCTCCTGAATTTTTACTGGGGGGCTGGACAGAATTGGAAATTTAAAATGGGCCAAACAAGAGAGCGTCGGGGAGAGTCATGTCTTTTATTTTCCTTTGCTGTTCTATGTTCCTGATGTCCTTTTTGTTATGTTTTCTTTAACTACCATGTTTGCTGTGTCTGTGTGTCCCTGAACGGTACTGGTGATGTAAAAGAGTATCCAGAACTAATAAGACAACTGCTCCGAACATGTGACAAGTTTGTCTTGGCCTGTCGCCTTTCACAAGTTAGCCTGACACACTGTCCTGACAGCATCACCACCACGCTCCATCTGTGTGTGTGTGTGTACAGAGATAGCCTAGCTGCAGGGGGTCGGCTTTCGTTGACCTGTGCTGACCTTTGTTGAGGTCACTGCGAGGTTGGGCCAAGAGATTCTTGACATTTCTCTCTACAACACCTGACCCATGCAGCATGTAACTACCAGTGAGTGTGTGTGTGTGTGCGCGCGGGGGTCAGAGTGTTAGAGGTTGCAGGGAGGACATGGAGAGGTGATGCCGCATCTTGTCTGCAGCACGGCATGGTGGGTAATCTGAGAACAGAGGAGGAGAGAGAGAAAAAGAGAGGAGAGAGAGGTCAGCTCGTCGTCACCATCATGAGGGTTATCTGAGATGGGAGGTAGAGGACAGGAGGGGAGTGTGATGAAAATAGTTTAATTCTAGATTTTTGAACAAAATACAAGAATCCATGTGTCAGTCTGTCTCGCAACACTTCCTGAGTGTCCCACATTTGAAGTAAAGCTTTAAAAGTGGAAAAACAAATGCACGAAAGAAAATATATATTCATTTGTTAATGTAGCAGGTCACTGTTAGTTTTAAAACATTAGGAATAAGTGAATATATTGTTTACAGTGAATCAATGCACGATTGGCTCTGTAACGTTAGCTTGCTGTTTCACTCAGACAACCATTCAGCATTGCATGTTAGCTGAGAGAGGAAACATTTGCTCTGTGAGGTATGGAAGCATCCGTCCGCCTTGTTGAAGTCGAGCCGCCTCGGTGGCGAGACAGAAATCTCACACGACACTTCGAACTCTTCCCGAGGCAGGTGAGCCTTGTGGTGCAGGTGAGCACCATGGTGCATCAGTGCTCATTGGCTTTGGTTTAGTTCATCAACAAGCTGACACATTCCTGCTGTGTGCTCTCTCTCTCTCTCTCTCTCACACACACACACACACACACACACACACACACACACACACACACACACTCAAACACACAGAGAAGCTTTAATCAAGTCAAAGGCCTCCAGCTGACTGGTACACAGGAAGTCAGATTAATTCAAACACTCATCCGTCTTCTAGACTGCTCATACACACACACACACACACACACACACACACACACACACACACACACACTGCTTCCATTTACATGCACAATGCTCTTTTACACACACATGCTCACAAACCCCATCCAGCAGTGAGTCTTCTTTGAAACAGCCTGCAGAACATGTGCCACATCTGCCTCTCTCTACAAGCCAGTCATGAGAAACTAGGAAGTGACACTGTTTCCTCACTGCTCATTGGTCAAGAGAGACAGAATCCATTCATCAACACCAAACTGCTCAACCAGAACAGAGCCGATCATCAGTTCATGATATGAGGTTAGTATGCACATAGGCATAAACTCTGCACAGAGCCAAAGAGTTTACATTGTGCCATGTGGAGTACACCAGCCTGGTGTGTGTGTGTGTGTGTGTGTGTGGAGCAAAGTGTCTTTGTCCTGTTAGTCTATTGCTGTGCTGTCTCATCAATAACCTTCATATTGATAGGAGAGAGGACACACACACATAGGCAGTGACACCCCACAGTGTGGTGACTCTTTGTGTGTGTTTGTATTTCTTCAGTATGAATGGGGTTTTCAGGTTTAGGAAATGTCTCTGTGTCTTCAGCTCTGTCAGTGAGCAGGTGGTCAGTCCAGCATCATCTGCCTTCCCCTCTGTTACACACACAAACACACACACACACAAACACACAAGTGTATTGAAAATGAGAGAGAAAGAGTGTGTGATAGTTGAAGAAGAAACAGAAGACTGGAAACACTTATAGTTTAGAGTGTGTGTGTGTGTGTGTGTGTGTGTGTGTGTGTGTGTGTGTGTGTGTGTGTGTGTGTGTGTGTGTGTGTGTGCTGTGGATAATTAAATGCCAATGGGGGAGAACATCTCATTTGCAGTGAAGGTCTTTATAGCAGATTTCCCATGTCACTCACTCACACACACACGCGCACACAGACACACACAGGTTAACGAGCAAATTAATGGACAACAGGGATGCACAAATGATGAAGGAGAGATAGATTGAAAAAAGTGAAGAGATTCATGCATACACCAGAAGAAAGTATAATGTTTTCATTGAGGAATTTAAGGCCAAGGACAATGGACACGAACAGAAGGAGATCAGGAGGGAAGAAAAGACAGAGCGTGAAGAGTGTCGTCAGTGAGACTAGACATGAGGAAGAGGAGGACAGGAACTAGGATTAGGTGGTCGGGTAAGAGAAGGGTGAGAAGGAGATCAGTGTCAGATAACAAAGGGAAGGTGAGAGGATGAAGACGAGGTCAGGGAGGAAAATGAGACGCAAGGACGGAGAGGAGGCAGTGGAGGATGTGTGTGAGATGTGTCAAGCTGCTTTCAGACATACACTGAACTCTGCAGTTCCTCTGTATTCTGTCTGGAGGAGGTGCACGTGTGAACGCAAAGTGAGCCGCTCGGTAGTTTCTGCTGACTTTATCGGCCTGACCCAGTATAATGCAGGAGTAGTCAATGTGTTAACAAGGCAGGGATCCCCCGCTGGATTCAGCCTGAGCAAGATTCAGCCTGCAAAAAAGAAAAGCAAATATCTCTCTGTGAAAAAGTGTCACACAAGCAAGACACCAATGACGATGTCTAGAGAGATTGTGGTGATAAGAGGCGACAACGGCGTCAGTGTGTTGTAAAGGAAATCATGTGATCTCTGCAACGTCCCGGCTTGCATGAAAAATGCAGAGGATTTGTTGTTGTTGTGAACTTGTCTGTGTAGAGAACCTCCCACTGTGTGCATGTGTGAAAGGAAAACTGCGGGTAAACTCCGTAGCCAATTGTCTGGATTTTACCTGCAAGTCATGTCTAAAAACAGCTTGAGAGGTATGAGGAGAGGGATGATGGGAGCAGGAGGAGGTAGGAGGGAAAGACGTCAGGGTGCAGCAGCCAGCTCTGCTGAATAATTAAAAGTGACAGTTCATTTAACCGCCGACGGTCTCTGACTCTAAATTTACACGGCGTGCTGAACACACATTCGACCATTGATAACTTTCATGAACATTAATACCAGACTGCTGGTCATCTATACCAGTCACAGGTTCAACTGTGTCGTCAGTGTCCACAGGAGACCAAGACTTATAGTTTCACTGCAAAACCATATCAGATGCATTTTATCATGCTCTTTGCAGCATAAAATGAGAGAGTTGTCTCCTGTCCCCGATGAGGAAACTGACGTGGAGTGGGTCCACAAGTTTGGACCAAATGCTCAAGCAGAAAAAGAGACAGTTGCAGATGTAGATCAGAAATGTACCTTGACCTGAAAAGTGCTGTGCAAATAGATTGAATCTTATCCAAAGAAAGTTAGACTTGATCTGAACAGATCTGAGACAAAATAGACCTGGTTCCAAAATCAGTCGAGACCTTGAAACTTTAATCTTTTCAGCCTCAGCATGCTTCAAATTAAGTGCTGGCACAGAAAAGTTCAGAAATGTATTATGGGGTAGGCCTTTTAGTACTTATACATTGAAAAAAGAGCCTGAATCTCAGACCTGAACCTAACAGGAGGCAAATGCAGGGATGTAAGTATGTAAGGTGAGATGGGGACTCTTGGAACCAGTTATGAATCTAGCAACAGCTTTGTGCACCAGCTGCAGACATGCAGGGAGGGCTGACCAATGCCCAAATAAAGGGTGTTACAGTAATCAGGCCTACAATGATATTAAATAATCCAAGACAATCCTCACTAGAAGAGAGTTTGGTAATGTCTCTTCATGGAAATAACAGCCTTTCACAACTGAGATGACAACCAAGATTTTTCACCTAGGGTTGGAGGTGAGGCACCAGGGGCCCTGAGTGATTTTCAATATGCCGGGTGTCAAGACAGTGACCAATTATATTATATACAATATATATGTAATATTTAACTGGAGACAGTTATGTGCCATCCAACATTTTGCATCGTGGATTTGAAAAGAGCTCTCAGTGAGTTGTAGTAGTTGCAGTCCCCAGGCTCTAAGGGGAGGTATAATATTATATATATAGTGTTGTCAGCAAACCAACGGAAAGAGATGTTATACCTTTGGAAAATGGAGCCTTAAGGTGCGCCAGCAGACAAGGAGAAGATGTTTCTATATTGAATTGAAAAAAGGACCCATCTGTTCAGTTGCACAACTGGTGGTTAATGCAGTTTTGAATTCAGACAACCACAGTTCAGTTTCAACTTTTCAGGTAAACAGTGGGTTCAGAAATGAGATCAAATGAAAGCTTTTCTAATGTTCATAAAAGAACCATATCTAAGAACCATGAAAGTCTGTTGATATTCTCCACTGTCAGTCACACTTAGCAAAACCATGAATGACTTACATTCAAACGTTCTCATTGTTTTTGTCCATCAAACTATAAAAACTCTTTAACTTTCCCTCCGTTACAGTAGAAAGGAGGTGAATGATGTGAGAGGATAAGAAGGAGAGAGAGAGAAAAGGGGAAGAGATCTAATGTTAATAAATTCTCACACACAATTAACACTGAGCCTGAGAGGCCATCGTGTGTGTGTGTGTGTGTGTGGACCTGTGGATTGATGTGTGGCCAAATGAAAGAAGAAGGTTGGAGGATCGTGCTTGAATGGAGCTTAATTTACATGCTAATGTCGGGGTGTGCGTGTGCGTGTGCGTGTGTGTGTGTGTGTGTGTGTGTGTGTGTGTGTGTGTGTGTGTGTGTGTGTGTGTGTGTGTGTGTGTCAGAGTACTGTGGATGGTTGTTTCACTCTGGATCAATGGTCAGAGGAGCTGACGATGGCCTCACTGAAGTTACTTTTCCACACAGAGTTGACAGGTTTGGAAAAAGGTGACATTCAACTACAGAGACCAAACTCAGATTTGAAACCTGTACATGTCAGCAGTACTGTGGCAGGGCTAAAGGGGGCAGTGGGAGAGGGTCTTTGACTCGTCAAAAGCACAGCAGTTGGCTTCATTTTAATTTCCTGTCATTTTCAAGTTGTTTACTTATCTTTGAATCATAATTTGGAAAAAATAATAATTACATTCTGAAACATCTACTTCTGAGAAAATACCAACACACTTACATAGAAAAGTCCAATCACATGTGACTCCTGGCAAAACATTTATAGAACTATTTTCACCCCAATTTCATTGTAGCCTAAATAATTATCTGGCCAGTATGACATAAATATATCAGGTGTAACAAAATCGTTGGGTAAATGTACTTATATCTACATTATATATGTACATAAACAGCAACAATACCATGTAACTCAAAAGCAAAACATTCTTCTGCTACTGATGTTTTTGCTTCACTAGTAATTATTATAGAGAAATGTGAGTTAGCAACTGTATATACATTTTAAAGAACTTTGATAGATACAGACTGTGAATCTGTTTCCTCTTATATCCTTGTTCTTACCTCCCCAGGTTTTAAGCAAACAACCTTCCTTACTGCAGAAACTAACTCATTAACTCGGTGGCGTCTTCCTTCCTTTAGTCCTTCCTTCTTTAAAGAGTGACAGGCTGGAGGAGCAGAAGAAGAGATGGAGATTTTCATGAAGACAGAGAGAGACAGTGAAGAGGGATGGCACTGATTCCCACTGTTACCTTAGCAACCGAGAACCCATCACCCATTCCCATCAACCCAACCAGCCCCTACTGCCCCCCACCGCCCCCAACACCCCCTACCCTCATTTACAGTCAGATCCCATCAGGTCCAGACCCTCACCAACACTGTAACCATGGCAACCAGGCAACAGAGCCAGATAGATAGATAGATAGATAGATAGATAGATAGATAGATAGATAGATAGATAGATAGATAGATAGATAGATAGATAGATAGATAGATAGAGTTTAAACTATCTCTGTCTTCAGAAGCTAGTTTCGGCCCTGTATCAGTTTTAATCACCATCCATACCAACGTGCCTAAAGACTCATATCGCATGACTACTCATGTACACTATAGACATGCATGTGTCTAACAACTCTGTGGGAGCCCTCCACCCAGACCGCAAGGAACCTGGGTGTGACACTCTACAGTCAACTCTCTCTTACTGCCAACATTGCTGCAACCCGCTTGTGTAGATACATGCTGCAAAGGAGAATACATTCCCTTCTCATTCAGAAGGCGGCTCAGACTCAGGTCCAAGCTCTTGTCGTCTCAGGCCTAGACTACTGCAACTCCCTCCTGGCTGGTCTTCCTGCTAGTGCCATCCGACCTCTGCAGCTCATCCAGAATGCAACAGCTCGACTGGTCTTCAACCAACCTAAGTCCTCTCACACTACTCCACCCTTCCGCTCTCTTCACTGGTTACCAGCGGCTGCCTCTATCCTCCTCAAGACATTAGTGATTGCATACTGTGCTGCCAATGGATCCCGTCCACTCCTCTCTGCATCGACCAATCAGCTTGCTGCTCCCACACTGTGAGGGACAGCTAGCCTCTCAACAAATCACAACCGTGCTGTCCTGGCTCCTAGATGGTGGAAGGAGCTCCCCATTGACAAGCTAAATGATATTAATTTAATGTAATAACATGCCAGTGTACACAGCAAATGTTACAGATTCCTTGAGTAACAGTTCGTCTCCTACGCATGTAAACAGTTGCATCATTGTAAAATGCATAACAGCTGTTAAAAGGGTCAGTCACTCTTGTAATTGATAATACATGTTTTGTTCTAGCTGAGACTAATACAGTTCTTTTTTCCTCTGGTTGAGGGTCATGTGATAGGGAGATGATGAATCAGTGAGGGCCACATCGTGACCAGAGCCCCCATCAGCACGTGGTCATGAGTGTTTATGTCATCTATCCATCTATGCTTCTGTGCGTCCAGACTAAAATGCAGCCCTTGAGTTTTCAAACTAAAGGAGAATTTTCAAACTCTGCTCTAAAACTCTGGAGTAGTGTAGACACCTGTGTATCCATTGATGCGTTTACAAACAAAAACGTACAGTATAGATGTAGCCTGAGTTTCCCTTTAGTATCTGCTAGTTGGTCTTGACATCTTTGAGTTGCTTCCTGTTTTCAGCTGTTGCCTGTTGATTGTTGTCAATTGAAACGTCTTGAGCCTGATACAGTGTCTGTGTTTAAGTTCTCTGACCAGTGTGATACTTAAAACATCTACCAGGTTTATTTCTCATCTGAAAACGTTTTAGTTACTTGTTGGTTTAGAGTCCTTTGAGGGTTAAAACATTTTTTTTGACACGTAATTTTGTCTTTTCTCATTGTCCTGACCTCAAATCAAATAAATTACAAGCTCTTCTAATACTTTTGTTCATCAAATGAATCTGAATAATCTGGGATCCATTATCTATAGTATCTTCTTCTGGAACTCTTTCTTGCAGTTGAATTATATAATGCTTGCGTTACTGTAAATGTTCCACACCGTGATCTTAATGCAACAAATAAACATTGTTTTTTTTTTTATTAGTTTCAACTTTGAGCATTGTATATTGTTCATAGACTGCACAACGCTTGTCTAGTCTCCTCAACCACTCAAACGGCTTTAAGTCCCATTCACACACACATTGATACTGCTATACAGCATTTTTTTCTACCTCACATTCTGCACACAGCTGGCAGGGGTGATTCAGGTTTCAGTATCTTGCCCAAGGAGACTTCAGAAAGCAGGACGAGCATGGGTTAGAACCTGGTGAGGATAACCTTCTCTTATCTACTTTATTTTAATACATGTTTATACACTTGTATTTGCAATAAGTTCAGGCACACACTGTATAGTAACATGTTATGTATCAATACATCTTTAGGGTAATTGCTATGTTTGTTGTATAATGGGAATTTGTGCATGTATACATGTATTTATGTGTATTTTTATGGCTGCAGCATTGATGAAGAGCCCAAGACAAAGTTTCCACTTTGTTGGACAATTAAATGTATCTTGAATCTACCTCCTGACCCACAGCCATCCAATATATATTCTTTTGTTTATGTCTGCCTGTGAGCCAGTATCTCAGGAGACGAACAGTCTTTTCTGAAGCAGTCTATCAACTTGTCTATGAGGAGAACGCAAACTGGAAAAACATGATTGTCAGAAACAGTACACCTATGAGGGGCCTATCTCCAATTTCAACACAGTGCAGGTTGCCCCCTAGTGTTGTCATTAGTGTACTGCAGGAGTTGAGGAGGACCAGGAGCGGTGCTTTGTGAGGTGTTAAGCCTCCTACTCAGGGACAGCTCTCAGGAGAGTCAAGAGGCTATCTCCTTTCCCCTGTCACATGCTCTCTCTCTCTCTCAGACACACACACACACGCACACACACACACACACACAGAGAGAGAGAGAGAGAGAGAGACTCCACTCCCTCTGACCCTTTGCTCATATTGTGGTATCACGCTCACAGCCTGCAGCTATCACTGGACACCTAGCTGTGGGCTAAAACTTCACACTCCTCAACTGTAAACAGATTTGTCAGCATGTAACGTGTCCTCCTGAGGAGTGTGAATGGACTGAAAATCTGAATCAAGATCGAAAAATGCAATGTGTCCGGAAAAACACGACTATGTTTAATGTGACATGAATACAATAATTTTTTTTGAGATATAGTTAGTAAAAAGATCATGAATTAAATAGCGTGTCATTTACAAGAGAAAAGAAGGGAAGAAAGAAAGCAGGAACATTATCAGCCACATTCTCCAAGGCTTCGCACAACTTCACCACACAGCTATACCCCAGGGCCCATTGCCATGGGAACACAGTGATGGAGAGAGTGCAGGGCTGATGTCAGGGTCACTAAGAGTGTGAGGAGGAGGAGGAGGAGGAGGAGTGTGTGTGTGTGTGTGTGTGTGTGTGTGTGTGTGTGTGTGTGTGTGTGTGTGTGTGTGTGTGTGTCAGAGGTTTTTCTGAACAGATCTGTCAGTACCTCTTTGGACGCTTGCCAAACACATGCTGCTCACTAACTTAGCTCTCCCCTACTCTCTCTCGCTGTATGTGTGTGTGTGTGTGTGTGATGCTGCCATGCAATCAGTTTTCAATTAGGAGGTTAGTCAAACTGTGCTAACCTCCATTTCCCACTGTAAAGTACATCACACAATGATTATTACAGTAGATATACACTATCACTGCTGTGTTATTGCACAACAACAGGATTAAATATAACTGGTAAATGTTCTCACATTTACTAGTTATATTTGACTTCCCTGGTAGTAAATGCAGTATTTGAATAAAGTGTATTAAAATGTGTTTGTGTGTGTGTGTGTCAGTAGGAATGTAGTTTTGATATCATGAGCTCGGCATGAAGCAAATAGACATCTGAGGTTGCAAAACACCACACAACCACACAGACACACACACACACACACACACACACAGGAGTGAAAACCTTACACACTGCACTGCCTCCCGCTGGCTGACTGCCATAATGGCAGGCAGTATGTTCCCTCTCTTCTGTATGGAAAGTCCCACAAACCTGCACAGCTACACATCAGTTGTATGCTGCCAATGATTCTCAACACAATTTCCATGGATTTTGGCACTAGGTCTGCAGCATTTGTTTCCTATAACTGCATGAGTGTGGACCTTTGGCGTTATATTATTGCTCTTGTACTTATTAGGCCTATTTTTCTTCGGGTTTAATTAATATGTCCGGTGTTTATTTTACGTAAGAGAGTGGCGGGGGACTCTGGCAACCCCAATTTTTCCTCCACAAACAATCACAGGAGCCTCTTTGATCATTAAATCTGATCTTTATGTGACGGTCATCAGTTTTTATCATTACAACGTGAGGACAGCATTTTATCCACAGCAGTTTTAGATAGAAGGCCCGGGATAGAACCATCTGTGAAATCATCAATGTCACCATGGCAACGAACACCAAGACCACTAGATTTCAAGTGAATATGCATCCCCTGTGCTTATTGATATTTGATAACCATTTTGGGGAGTTAAATTCAGTAATTGTTAACACATGTGGCGATACCAATTTTATCTGCACGCTGTACATTTACCATTTTGGCTTGGACAAGAGAACAGAACCGTAACTCCAGGATTTACAGGGTTCAGTATGGTCACAAGAATGGAACAAGCACCAAAGTAGAAACAAACCAGTGTGTTAGCATTGTTTTTACTGATCTGGTAATGCTGTTGTCAGATGTCTATAATCACAGCAGTGTGTATGTAGAGGATGGCCTCTCCATGGATAGATGAATAAACACATCCTGATCTCAGCCCAAACTATTTGTGACTACACCTGGACACATGGAGGTGGAGAGAAAAACATCTTAGAAGTTGAACAAATATGCAAAATATTTTCATAATTTGGGTTGTTTTGTAAATTTTGCTGGGTTAAAACAAATGTTGGATCATTGCCTGACCCTGTAGTTTAAATACACCATTGTCACCACTGTCTGTTCCAGGTGTAGAAGGCAAATGTTCTGTCCACAGACAAACAAATTACAGGTGGCCCGAAAAGAGTTAGTGCCTTATAGTAATTTCTGTCGAAGTGACTGTGGTTTGACGTTTATTAGCTCCGACTCAAGCAATAGCTGCTCACTTTCAGTCGCTATTGTTTTGAACTACACACACAGAAACACTAGAGAGTAATGAAGGCCCGCCGTGTACACTTCCTTTCAGAAGTGTACACGGCGGGGCCTTCATCGCAGTAAAAGTCTTAACTGAATCCTCAATTACGATTCTCTGTTCATGTTCTATGGAAATCGTTGCCAGTCCATTAAGTCTCTCTCATTTCACTGTACTGCAGAGGTAGTTTTTTTTATCAGTTTCAACTTTAAGAACCTGCATTCTCCTGAAGCAACAAGGGGAGTGTGAGAAGCAGTTTAGTTCCAGCTGCGAGTCAACTCCCCATCAACATCTCTGGAGTCGTTGTGTGTCAGGGCTTTTTTTTTTTCTTTTCTTGGAGAACGTTGGTGGTAGTTGTTAAATTGAATCAACCACTGGCTCTAGAGAGCTGGGGGCGGGACGCTGTGAAAGAGGCGGCTGCAGCATGATCGACAACCTGATTGGCAAGTTCCTCAGCAATTCACATTTCGTCACCCTTGCCAAAGTTCCGCATTAGGCAATTGGTTCGTTCTTCTTCTATATGGACGTGCCAGCATTGCATATGGTACAACCTATGATCCTATACAGAGGAATATAAATCAGGATTTTCACTTGCATATGTCTCTTACATTTATATGTGTTCAACATAAACACTGAGAAACACTGATTATATGACTTAAAACTATATTTTACTGCTTTAGTCGTGCTTATTTACAAACAATATAATAAACTATTAAAATAGCACCTTTCAAAACACAGATACAAGGTGCTTCACAAGTTACAAATGAAAAATGAAAGGCAAACAATATGACACACGTCATTAAAAACTCACTATACATGTGATTACACTTTTCATATTCTACATGTTGCACCAGTTTTTCCATTTAGTTTTATCTTCTGCATATGCACATGCACGTGGGTGATGCAATACACTGTCCTACAGTGACAGACTGTTCCGCTGACCTACACGTAGCAGCAATGTGGCTGCAAAGACAGGGAAGAAGACTGCAAGTTACCAAACTACTGGAATGAAAAGACTTTATTCCTTATACTGAAAAACATGCAGACAACCAGATGCATGCACTCGACCACACACACACACAATAAGCTGAAAGAGAGACAGTCGGTGTGCAGGTGAAGATAGATGGGAGATAGCATCAAATTGTTTAAATAAGAGCATGACTATAAATAAGCACACACACACACTCAGAGTAAGGCTGTTTATTTAACTGCCTCTGGAAAACAAATGATCACACCAAGTTTGTCTTTCATTTTCCTCTATTTACTACTCCCTACCCTCTCTCTCTCCCTCTCTCTCTCTCTCTCTCGCTCTCTCTGTGTGTCTTTCAACAGCGTGATAACGAGGTTGTAAGAGCTCGTTAACCCCACACACACACTACAGCTCAACCCGAAACCACAACCGCTGCATGTGTCTTTCTTTCTCTCTCTCTCCGTCATCACCTGATTTGAAAATACTTAAGATGAAGTAATATTTGGCTCCAGCCATTTGTGTGTGTTTGTGTAAGAGCAAGAGGGAGAGAGATATTATTTCGCATTAGACTTACAGACCCTCTGTATATGTATTTGTGTGTGTGTGTGTGTGTGTGTGTGTGTGCGTGCATGTGTGTGTTTCCT
Organism: Paralichthys olivaceus; assembly: GCF_024713975.1. NCBI lineage: Eukaryota > Metazoa > Chordata > Actinopteri > Pleuronectiformes > Paralichthyidae > Paralichthys > Paralichthys olivaceus. The sequence goes on along the minus strand of NC_091097.1, from coordinate 3,041,136 downwards.
TGGTAGCTTACATTGTCAAGAGTGTTGGCCACCAGGTGTTAAATGCTTCCTTGGCAACGGCGTAACCAGGAGGGGACAAACACTGGAGGACAGCCAATCAGAGGCGAGGCATTGCTAGCGTCTGTATTATAGCCTGGGTGTTATAACAACATCACATGGTCACACACACACTGACCCTCATCTGTGAAATCATGTCATCTTCTTGGCATACATCATTATATTTTCTATAGAGTCTCTGAGTGATGTCAGAAAGATTGTATGTGCTACCAAATTGAGGTTTATACAGATTCATTGAAGCGTTGATATATTAAGTAAACAGGAGTCACTCATAAACCCAACAGAGTGAACAACGCCGCAGGAGATTCTCAGCTCAGACACGTTCACGGCAGCACAGAAATCTCTGGAGCGCTCAGGTGACGGGGTGGAGCAGCAGGCAGAGTCACATTCGCTTACAGCACACCGACACCACCGTCGGCCCTCATCACCAAAACCTCCCCAATCTCGTTGTCTTTCTAAGTTGACGTCTTTGTCAGTGTCCTCTGTGTGACATCACTCTTTCATCCTGAGATATTACTTTGTTTTTTCCAGTTTATCAACGTCCACTCGCTCGTGGTGAATCTTCTGGAGAATCCCCTCCTGTATGCTCACACGCACTCACTCGGACATTATGCAGAGGTTCGGGGGCTGAGAGGAAAAACCAGAGCCTCTCACTCTATTTGTGATCTCACATACAGCCCTTTCAGAGAATGTCAGGAGATTATCCAGAATTCAGTGCATGTCTGACAGTGGCTATATCGATATTTTTCGCTCTGATCTTAAAGGTCCAGTGTGTAAGATTCAGGTGGAAGGGAACTATTGGGAAAAATTGAATGTAGAATAATCCTCATGATGTTTTCACTAGTTTATTTCATCTAAATTGTACAAATTGTAGTTTTCTCTACCCCAGAAAATACCCTTTATATTTAAATACTTTATATTTACATGGAGGGGGTCCTCTCTACAGAGGCTGCCATGTTTTTTACATTAGTCCAGACTGGACAAACTAAACCTTTTGAGTTTTTATGACAACTGAAGCTACCACAGGTTCTTTTTCATGTTTGGAAGGAGAGGGTGAGGTGAGGGGTGTTCAGCTGCAACATGTAACTTCAACACTACACATCACAAGATTCTACACACTGTACCTTTAACTGATTTTATTCAATGTCATTGCCCATGACGACCTTGTGTCCAGCAGCAGCAGGCAGCTGTTCTCAGTGAAAAGTCTTTTAAGAACCTGCTGGATGATACCTGCTCAGCACCTCACAGACACAGTTAAGCAGTTTTCAGACATGTTTGCATCTGGATGCTTTCCAGAGTGTGCCTTTCACACATGAACAACACAGCAGGAGATTCTCTGCTCAGATACGTTCACAGCACAGAGATGTCCACAGCGTTCAGGTCAGGGGTGATGCATCAGCCGACTGTAAAACAGGTTGCTTGGATTCTACTTTGAAAAAGTGAGGCAACAATTTCCAACCACTTTTTAGAAGCTTAGTGAAGTTCTTGTTATTTTAAGTTAGGAAAACTCAGTAATATAAGTATCGTCACAGAGAGACAGCCAAAATATTTAGTTTAGCTATTGTCAAAAGGATCAACATATTAACAACACAAAACTTTATTTTTTAAAATCAAATTAAGAATTTGATTTGAATGCACCCAATTGTATTAAATTTGACAAATTCTTCTTTTCTGTGTGCAACCTGCTTCAAATAGTTACCCATACATTTAACAAAAAAGAGGGGTATTTGTTTCCAACATTTACTAAACTGTAAATAAATCAACAAAACTGTCAGACATGAGTGCAGCTGCCAAGAAGCACGTCTTCAGTCCATGATGTTGTCCACTTCGTCTGGCTCAAGAAGCTTAGATCTTCATCTGTGCATTTCCAGATCCTCATGCACACGTGGAGGAGAGGTATCACAGGTCGTTGCTTCCTGCAGCTGTTAGACTGTAAAATCAGCTCCCAGTGGACCACAAGCACCTTCTATGGACGTTTTTCGCTTTTTAACCGTGCAAAATACATTCTCTCTGTGAAACTCAACGGCTAACATTGTTTAAATATGGTCAAATTGTCCCCCCCAATAAACTGAATTGTAAACTGGTCGAATAATAACAATAAAACTGTTATGATATGACGACAAGCGAAAAAGATGACTAGAGAGGATAGGAGAAGAGTGGAGTGGAGAGGAGGAGAAAAGATGACTGAGGAGAAGGTTAGTGTAGGATCAATCAAAACTAATTTGCTAAAGCTTTTGCTAAAGTAACTTGTCTGTGCTTGTCTTCATAGATCTATAGGAATGCATCTATTTTTGTTCATTGTTTAAAAAATAATACCATACAACACTAAACATCATGGGCCCTAATGTGTTTGCTGTCATGTCTTAAGTCTAATGTCTACATGATAATTGACAGATATTTATGTATATTTTATATAATTGGAAATACTTATGTAATGTGTTTCTAAAAATAAAATAATATTATATAAAATACACATAAACATGATTATATTACCAAGCACACATAAGAATATAGTATTAAACATTGTTTACAATAACAAAATACATACAAATGAATCACATGTGTTAACAATGAGTTATGAGATTTTGCCCCCCCCCCCCCCCTGTTCACTTTATGACTACAGCCTTGGTCCACACAGTATATATTCTGTTTACAATTGTACGTATTAGTTTTTATTCCATATATATGTTTTTATATCTCCCACATTTATCAATATTATTAATTAACAATGTCTATTTTTGCTGCAATGTTGCAAATCTCCACTTTGTGATGAATAATGGATTCTTTTATTTGATCTTTTGTCTCCTGTATGACATAACAGAAAACAATCATTAAGACTAATTGTCCCACTTGTTGATGAAAGAAAACAAGTTGTTATGTGATGCTAATCAGTTGTCTGTTCAAAACTCCTTGTAGAGTTTAATGAATGTATGTAGACTGTCTGAGTAGTCCGAGTAGCTTAGATTAAAAAACATTTAAAAGCTGTAACACACACAGTTGGTTCCCTTACATTTTAAGGTAAAGCAATGAGCATTTATCAAGTAAAACATTGCATTATGGGATTCTTGAAGCACCAATGATAAACTTTAATCTGTTTCATGCAAGTCCTTCAAAATGCAAAAACTATGTTGTTTAATAAAAAACTAAACATCACCTAGACATTTTTATTCTTGCATTCAGACAGATCTGATCAAAATCAAACCAAAACAAAATGTTGGTGAGAAAAGATTTTTAATTTAGCAATTATAGAATGAAATTCATGTGGGAGTCACAGGCAGGAGCAAAGATCAGAGCTGTGCTGGTTTTAAGAGACTGTTAAAAAATAATATCATTTTACAGCTGCCGGAGGGGTCCTCATCCTCAAGTTTAAATCACTGAACACTGGACCACACTGCCTCTAGTGGTCAACCATTAATGTGTGTGTGTGGGTGTGTGTGTGTGTGGGTGTATATGTATGTGTGTGTGTGTGTGTGAGAGAGACAGAATAAGTGAGTGAGAGAGAGCGAGCAAGCAATAAATTGTATCTTGTATCTCTCTCTCTCTCCCTCTCTTGAGACAGAGAAATCATTTAGATGAATTCATTCAAAATTCCCAGCGGTGGCAGAGGATGAGTTATGTTCTGCTCGAGTGTGAGAGTGGCTGCGGTGGGTTCAGCGGGTTTCCAGGCCGTTGATGGGCTCTTTTGCTGGAAGCTGGTTGTTCCAAGGTGGGCCTGGTTGTGTGTTCATGACTCACTGCTTTGGAATTGGGTGCGGCGCTGTTAACTTAACCATGAAGGTGTGCTTGTGTCTGATTGACAAGTGAATTGGACCGTGAGTTTACCTGCCCCTCCTCTCTGGCATTTTCCCACTCCTTTTATACCTGACCTATCACCTGCCCCCCACCTCACCTCCTCTCTCGGTTAATGTAAATACTAGTTACGTTTTCGTGAAATTGTTGCGTTGCACTTTGAAGTGACCTTCTCATTTCGTAATGCATGTGTTCAGGGAAAGAGAACAAAAACGTGTGTGCCCACAAAAGTTATAGCTGCCTGTGAGTAACTTTACTACTTCAATGTAAAATGGGCGCATACAAATACTTGTTAATACTGTAGAAAAGTTTAAGGTTCGTCAAAGATTGGTTTCTTCAAAATACACAGAGGCAGTTCTATACCTAGTGGGGTAAACAAGCCATTTTAACACTGTGTTGAATGTTCTGTGTATATCTATGCAGGATAGGGTCAATTCAGCACACAGCCTCAGAAAGAATTTCCACAAACCTTTTTTAAATACATGTTGGTTGCCTTTGAGGAAATTGTATTTAAATAAAAATATTACTGTGATACAGATCTTTATGTGTTAATTCTACTACTATTCTAGTATTACCAACATAGGTTTAATACCTACATATGTTTTACTATATTAAACAGGTATCCATACATTTTTTTTAAAGCCAATTTGTTTTTAAATTGTGCTTTATGACTCTTAGAGAAGACAGATATTAATGGAGCCATAAAAAGTTGTATTTAACCTGGAAATGTGAGAAATACAGCACAGTGAATGACCTGTGTAATAATAATAGGAATAAGAATAAGAATAGTAATAATCATAATACTACTACTACTACTACTACTAATAATAATAATAATAATGATAATAATAATAATAATAATAATAATAATAATAATAAATGCACCACAATAAATGCATCTCAAAGTTCTTTACAAAAATTAAAAACATGTTAATAAAAATAGAAACATGTTCATGTACTTCATATAAGTGTATATGTACAGCCCTGATCACTAATAAGAGACTCAGAGACTCTGAAAGGGAACTTTTTCTCTCCGCGGTCATCAAATGTTTGCTCGTTGTTGGAACTGTTGGGTTTCTCTATAATAAATAATATCGACCTTGCTATGTAAAGTGTCATGAAATAATGTACACTGTGATTTGGCTATATACAAATACAATTTAACACGTACTATATGTAAATATGAATAGATTCAATATAAAATCAATAACAATGTTCTACTTATACCCAACTACACGTCTGGACTGTGTGACAGTGGCTGTGAAAGTTAATTGCACACGACGCGTGTGATGGATCTGATAAAATCTTGGTCATGATCTGTCAGCCTGTTAGACTTCAGCTGGAGGCGTGTCAGATTACGTGATGGATTCCTGGTGACTGATGGTGCACGATCAAAAAAGTGTATGAGAGCAGAGGCATGTCATCATCCTACATCATCCATCTGCTCCGCTCTCTGGCCCTCGTGCTGACACTTCGATGAATTGAAAGCGAGTCCCCGAAACTTTTTCCTTTTTTTTCCCTTTAATTTGACTTTTTTGTGTATGTTTGCTCCTAATCGTGCACAATGTCACACAGAGCAGTCTGTATGAATACGTTATAAACATTGCTAACCCTCTCCATTAATGTTAGACTCTGTTTATCATCATCAATGTTGAAAGTATTGTTATTTTGTTGACTTCTGTCTGTCCAGAGAGAGGGATCCCTCACATGAGACTCTGTGGTTTCTAGGTTTGTATGGGTAGATAAAGTCTGATTGAGTGATTGTTTAGGAGGAGTTTAGGAAATACTGTGGCTTCAGCAAACGTTAACTGCAGGTCTGGTACATTGAAGATCTGGTTTTCTGTGTGAAACGTGTTGCATTGGCTCTGAACTTTGGACTGGTCGAAAAAGGATGTAATCATCAGCATAGCTGATCGATAGACGAGGAAAGAATGTATGTATGTTTTTGTGTATTTATTTGATGTGATTTGTTTTTGACAGGGACAGGCTCATTAATCAACAGAGAAAATACTGTAAATGAGCCAGAGTGAGCGATAAGCATGTTCTCATTGACCAGTTTTCACAAGGCAACGTGAAATAAAATAAAAGTCTTATTTTATTACAAATGTTGTGATTGCTTTTAGAAATGTTCTATCTGAATAAAGTGTCTGTGTTATGCTATAAAGTAATTATGACATTAACAAATTATTAAAAGATATGGATTTTAAGTCATTGGGTCAAAAATATCCTTGAATAACAAACCCAACCAAATTATTCTGCTCTCATTTTCCCTTTATGTACATTTTCATTTTTTATCTCCCCTCTCTCTGCGTGTCTCTCCATTTTTCACCTATAATTTCTGGCACTCTCCCTTGTTCAGCCAATAAAAACAGAACATAATTCAGTATTTGCATAGAAGACTCCATTCATAGAAACTTGGCAGCTCACTCCACAGCCTTTCTGTCAAACCACTATGTTCTCTTTTAGAACCCCCCCCCCTCTATCTCTGGGTGTGTTTGCTTTATAAACAGGCCGCATCCCAGAGGGGTGGTGCTGCAATACTGAACCACCCGACTGGCATGAACACATACATAACCGCAGGTTTCCGACCCATCGGCGTGAACAACGCCGCCATTTAGTGTTGAGAGGGCTCTGCGGCGTTAATGCAGATTCAAACACACACAGTTAATGTGCGTGCTGACAGGCTTCTGTTGTATTAGCAATATGGAGGAAAGTGCTAATGGTTTGCCAAATATTGCTCTATACCCTTGTGAACGCGACAGCAGAGAGCATCGAGGAGCAGGGACCCCAGTCAATCGCTGCTCCAGAAATCAAACCATATACTGCATATCCATCTGTGAATGTTATTACTGCTGTGCGTGTGTGTGTGTGTGTGTGTGTGTGTGTGTGTGTGTGTGTGTGTGTGTGTGTGTGTGTGTGTGTGTGCTGCAGCATCTTAACGTGACGGACCAGCCTCTTCTCCTCCAGCAGCTTCCTCCTGACACACGATTGGCTAAAACCACCCACTTTCTGGAGACGTACTCTCTGACCACACTGGCAGTGAAATGTGTTTATAGCTGCTCTGATTGGCTGCACTGCTGACGAAGGAGAGAATATCCTGTTTCAAAATGGAATAATGGAAGACACAGTGTTGGCACCGATGATGCTTGTAGCCTACACACACACTCAGAATAGAAAATGAAATTACATAAAACGTCCTCCTCTTTGTTTCTTTTTATAGTCTTTTTTTATTTTTTAATCATCCATGATCCAAACTGCGGCCACTTGAATGTTTGCATTAAACTTTGACCTCTTGTTTGCTGGTCTGAATGACAACATAATGAATCTGATAATATCTGATGAAATGTATCTATTAATTCATTCGTACGGGCCCATCTATGGTATTAAAACTAATGTTATTATTTGAGGTTAAGTACCAGAACTGCTTTTCCTGTGGATAAATGGTAGCTTACACCCATTGCATATTTGTTTGCAGTCATATTTACTTGCTATCAGTCTCCCTCCTTCCTGTCGTTGCTGGCACAATAATGCTTTATGTGAGGTTGTACTGCCGCGTGTAGATCAGAGGAAGGTCTTGGAACATCAGGATTAAAGCATCCACACAACCACATTACACAATTAAACAAACTACAACATTACACACATCAGTGTACTTTGACTGGAATAGTTTGCTGTTGGTGAAGCAGGGAATAAAGTCAACATGATGTGCATCAGTGAACGTGTGAATCAGCAGTAACCTTTGTGAGCATGACACAGCATTTTGTTTTATGCTTCCATTCCGCAGTGGTGGGCTAAAATGGTTGAATAATATTCCTGCTACTATTCTACATTCTTTATTATTATTAACATCAACACACGTGTTCCTTCACTACCATGAATACTGCCGTTAAGTTTGAGTCCATCAAACAGACACCATCCATTCTCACTAGACTGAAGAAATTCACAGCAAAAAGATAGTCCTGTACAAATGAATTTCCTTACCCATCATTAATGTTTTGTAAAAGTGTTTGCATTATAAAAATTAAACTACATGAAATACCTTTAAAAGCTTAAATTTTCTGAATATATAGATAGAGAGCAAGGGCCAGTATAATCAGTTTTAACTGCTTGTTGGATGGTTAGTTATATCCAGAGTGAGTTACTTGCTGATTGCAGTTGAATGTATTTATTTATGTCAATGCTACAGGCTCAAACATGTGGTTGAACTCAAGTGGAGGTCAAACTCCTTCTTGTTCATCTGACAGAAAGACATTGTGTGAGCTACAATAAAAACTAAACGTATTTAACTGAGGAAAATAAATGGTTGATTCCAAAATAACTGCTGGAATGAACTGGGCCTGTGACTGTGACCTGGCTGTGACCCGCTGACATCACCCTGACCCAGCGGTGACTCCATTGTGACATCACTGTGACCCTGTTGTGACACCAGCACGACCTCCCGATGACATCATAGTGTGATGAAAAACGCTTTGTCAAAAACGTTGACTTGTCAGCGTCTGGCAGTGCCCACTTTGACCCGTAATCCAATCAGGAGGTCAGTATATCATCATGGGGGGGGGGGGCGGAGCTTTCAAAGAGCAGTGTGATCAGCTCGTGGTAACAGGCGTTCTTTGATCCCAAACTCACATCCTCTCTGCGTTTCCTCCCCAGTCGCCGTAGGAACAGTTTCCCTCGACCTGTGACCTGCTCCACACCTGTCCAGTGAGCTCAGGGCTTCCTCTGCTCTTTGATCACATTCTCATGAGTCATCTGACCACACCCCTGCTTCAGGGCTGGGAGGAGAGCGCTTCAGGTGTGCGGTGCAACCACATGGTGGGTGTGTGTGTGTGTTGGGAAGATCAGTGAGAAAAGTCACAACCTTTTCATGACACTTGGATCTTTTACACTATGATTTGGCATCAGGTCATTGCCATGCGGTCTGTGGAAAGAGTTTAAATTTACATGTATTCATGTTTCCTTTGCTTGAAACTAGGAGCATACTACTTACTCACACACACACACACACACACACACACAGAAATGGACAGTATATATGAGTGTATGAAAAGGCTCCAGTCGTCACTTGTTTTTAGTGTTCGAGGCATAGTACACACGCACATACACACATATGCATACACACACACACACACTCCCTTGCACACGAACTGTGTACACGATGTGCACACACACGATGTGCACACACACGATGTGCTCACAATACTCGCAAATAAGCACACAAGCAAACTGTGGATTTCATTGCACGTGGTTTAGTGAGCTGCTACGGTTGAGTGTATTTGTATAGCTGCGCATAAATGTGTGTGTGTTTGTGTGTGTGTCTGTTAGCCAATAGGGCGGTGTTTGTTAGACAGGATTAGGTGTCACCATGGCATCGCTATGTATGGATATGCATGTCACGACGACATCGTCACGTGACGCCCCTCCCTTCGCCAACCTGTCACCACATGAACGCAAAACGAGCCGACCAATGGGATCGTGCAGTCTTTAGACAAGGAGGGGGGAGGGGAACTTGGCCCCCCACCTCACCTACCTTCTCGCTTCTCCCGGTTCCTTCTAGCTCGTCACAACACTGCCCCCTGGTGTTTGGTCTGTGTGGCCGACATCTTTATTATCGTCCTCCTCCTGTTTGCTATCCCGTTCTTCTGTCTCCTCTGTGTTGCCCACCCTCTACCTAAATAAGATTTGTCGTTTCCAGTTTCCTTCGCTGTCCTAACCAGACCTCTCATTGTCCTCTTTTTCTTTCCTCCATTCTCTCTCCCCGTCTCCTGCTTGACCACTCTCTTTTCCTCTTGCTTATTTCTTCTGTCTCAACAGATTTTCCTTCCTTCTCTTTGTCTCCACTATTTTCACCTCCTCTCGTGCCTTTTCCTCTCTTCTCCTCTCCTCTCTAAGGTCACAGGGAGGTCAGAGTTCGGAGGGAGTTCACTGTCTCTTCCCTTCAGCCAATGACCGATCACTTCCTTTTTAGACCAGAGAGACAAATGAACGGCTTGGGTATGAGTGAGTGTGTGCGGGATAGTGTTTGTGTGGCAATCTTGTCTCTTAGAAAGTACATTTCTTTACATCTAAACTTTTGTCGTTGGCTGGATTACGTCCATTATTTTATTTGTTCTTTTTAATGAATGAAGCGCTAATTTATTGATGCCGGTGGACTCGTCTGTGGTCGGGGCGGACGGCGGGCGCTCAAAACACGCAACCTCCAAACCAGAGAGGGTTTGCATCCACGACAAAAACACTGTGGTTAAGGTTCGGCTCTTGATTTTTGTTAAATGTAAATAAACATACAGTATCTAAATTCTCTTTGTAATTAAAACAAGCACCCTTAACCAAGTGCCGTTGGCTTGTCAACACAACTACAAGAGATTTTAATAATCACAAGTGGATATTGTGCGACAAATTGTGATATTTTTGCAGAAGTCAAATACATTTTTTTATTGAAGGCTCAACATCAACATAATTGTGATTTTGATTAAGTAACATATCATAATAAAAAATGTAATCTCTGCATTAATCTCTTTAAAATGTATTTGCCATTCTAATTTTATTCCACAGAAATATAATTTTGAAAAATAAGACTGGTTTGGTAAGGATTGGTTTTCACAAGCAGGAAGGTGTGTAAAAAGAAAAGAGGCCAAAAGAAAAAGGTAAAAACAAGGAAATCAAGGAAATTTAAAGGAATAGAATAAAGGTTACAGACCCTTCATTTCACAATATATACGCAAAACTGGTAAATAAAAAATGGGGTAAGTTTTAATTTTACAAATAACTTAAATTTCAAAGTTACAATTTTGGTATAGGAGAAATAAATTGAAAGAGAAAACAGTGGACAAATTATCAGCAACAAATGTGTCTGTCTTCCCCAATCCTATCTTTTCATGAGGTTCAAAAACCAGGCCGGCTTTCCTTTTGACAGTGCATTTCCAAAGTAACCCC